>NW_027192536.1:1150544-1167739 GCF_041956765.1 Thermoascus crustaceus | reverse complement strand
GCCCTGAAATCGGCCTGCGCTTCCCCATGCCCCCAAGTCGCCAAACCCGACCATGGCCCTGGAAAGAAGGCCCTGGCCAATATCAATGTTGACGAACTGAAGCCAGCACTCGTTGAATTGATCAAAGAAGTCTTGTCCAATCCGACCACATCGTCAAAGGTTTGTCTTGGAGAAGAAAATCCTCCTCCGCCTGAACCTGAAAAAGAAAAAACATGTTGACCTCCTCAAACCAAAACCAATCTGAGAATCTCAGTTAGGATAGTTAGCCTAGCCAAAGGCTGTAGATTAGGTAGCCTATCTGATCTAGCTTCGAGCTCATGATCTTTTTTTCAGCTAAGATTCCACTGGAAAGACCTTTGTCTATACCTCATCTTTGCGCGTTCTCTTCCGCCGAGACTGGCGGCAAGTGGACTACTTCCTGTTAGCATCAATCTTAACATGGTTTCGGCACAAGCTGGGCATACTTCTGCTCGGCGATCCTCTCTGCGTCAGTGGTGTTGGACGTGCCTATTTGATAACGATCCCTTTATCAACCACCTTGATTCTTCCAAGGCACTGCAAAACTGAAAGAACTTCCCTTTCAGTGGTATGGTACCTGGTCTCAGCGTCTGTAAATGCAAATGACATGAACATGATAATTCTCTCTTCCCCATAAGTCTCCTTTGAAGATATTGTTCCGGACCTCATATTGGCCAAAATGATTAGCGGGCAGGATTAATTTTAAAGAATAGAAAGTTAATGATGCAGTTTAATAGGTACAAGAATAGTCATACAAGGTAATAAGTTGCTCATTGCGGCTTTAAATAGCAGACTGTACCTTTTCCAACTTGAACGGTATCTACCTTTATGCCAACAAATTAAAATTCGATTTTACCCAGTCAACAGATTTACTCCGCTTATTGGTTCCTTGACTGTCTGCAGGCTGTCCGGCTGCCAAACTTGAACTGTCTGACAGATCGTCGTCCTGTTGATCCGCTTGATTCAGATAGTTCTGAATTGCCTGAATGCACGGCTGTATATCTCGCTGGCAGTCCGTGGTTGCAGTTGAGGGACCTGCTTCAAGGTCCACTTCTGATTCTAACAGTCGCATTGCCATCCGCAAAAGGTTGTTTGCTTCATTCATCATTCTTCTGAAGTGTTTCACCGATAAGAAGTATAGTAGCGACAATAGAGCAAGCATTGTCCGTCTCTTGTGTGAAATGTAATCATCAATTTATAAATGTAGTTATCCTTGGCTGATAGGCTTCATCTCCTTGCCTTCCACGGCTGTTGCCTTTGAATTTGGCCGATCCAATGGCCTTGAGCTCGTACTGGAGAGCTTCTTCTCATGTACTGTGCATACAAGGCCGTGCACATCGCCTGGTGATAGTCAGGGTGGATTCTCCACTGGTAAAAAAAGGCTGTCGCGTCAATGACTGATATATGGGTGCAGCCGGCCAGACTAGCAATGATGTCTACTGTAACGGCATAGGATATATGTCAGGTACACTGATTGCATTGAGGCCTCTAATGTCGACAACTGGGCGTCCTTTTTTATGGATTTTCCGTCGATTTCAACGGTGCGCCATACGACGAAAACTAGGTAACCGGAGGGTGTATGGTTTTTTGCCCATTCCATCTTTCCTTGATCATGGAGCTCATCAAACATCTTATCAACAACTTCGCCGTCCTTCTCACTGAGTGGATAAATGCGGAATTTTCCTTTGACTTTCCTCTCCCAGCCGTCAACTAACGGGATTTTCATTCATTGAGTTGGAAAGTGTTTGCACCACCCTCAAGCCACAACTGTAAAAAGAGAATATAAATAATAAAAGTTTAAAACAGGCTAAAAAAGGTATTCCACATCCAACCAACCTTGCCCGCAGACCCTTGCAAGCGTCTTCTTTTCTCAGAACTAGCAACATGTCATACGAGCAAGTGGCCACCACACGACTCCTTTTTTTCGGCAGTTGTGGATTTAGCTGCTGGACATGGTTCTGCAGACGTTTTGGTACCAGAAGATGCGCAGAATAATGGGCAAATACCCACTCATGTCCAGGAGCAGCATCAGCAGCCATTAGCCTTGCCAATTGACGACCAATCCAATCGAACTCTGGAACTCCTCTGTTCCAAACGGGAACGACAGACATGCAACACAGAAAGGTCATCGTCATGTTGACTTCTGGAGGCATTTATGCGCCATCTTTTCAAAGGTATGAGTCCTGTTCTTTTGACTCGTCGTCCGCATATTGATTTATCGTGGCCAGTGGATACGGAACTTTCGGCGCACCTTCTCAAATTTCCAGAACCGGTCCAATGATGACCTGACTAGTCTGTGATGCGCTTGGAATCTCGCCTTCTATACGAAATGTGGACTGGCCGTGCCTACCCTGGTTGACTCCCTTCGATTCTAGTGGTTTAGGAACCTTGCAATACTGTGTATGCAACCTCTGTGGCGTGAAGCCATGCAAGTAGAAATGAATGAGTTAGCAGGGATACAGGGTGTTTAGGTGGCCCGCCTTTCAGTTTGCTTTGTGCAATGTCTCCTTTTAGCCTTGAGAGCACGCAACTGGGATTTGCAGAAAAGTAAGGGTTCTCGTCTCGCCGATGCTCGGTCTCCATTACTGTAATGGGGCATCTGTACGACCATGTAATCTGGTCCCCTTTCATGCTTGATACCTTGCCAGGGAATGGAAGATTCTTTGTCAAATGTGTGGTCAGTGCAAGATGAATCGAAACTGACGGCTTTTTGTATGACCTCTTTGCCGAGATAATCATAGGTTCTGTCAACCTACTCCTAGATCTTGAATATTATTCCTGATCGATCTTGCACCTTCCTCCCATATTTCCCACATTCCCCTACTTTCGATTATTTTTCATCGCCTCTCCTGAGTTGCTAGCCTGGTCGCAAAATCATATTATGGCCTGCCCTCACATATGGGGAATTATACAAGCAACGAATGGAAATATTCTTACTTGGTGTTGCTCTTACTGCATGACAAGTCCGTTTGCAAGTCGGTTTCTTGCAATATGGCAATGCAAGATCTGCAGGCTGAATCGCTGCAATTCATGTCGCACAGCTAAGCCTAATCACCAATAGAACTTCTGTGAGACTCTATATCTCTTTGATTTTTGTTTCTCAAGTAAAGGTAGTATGTTTGATTGCTGATGGGCGTTGGTAGTCGCTATGCCTCCTTTCCCCGCCATAAATCTCGGGGTGCGCGAGTATGGACTTCGAAACTTCCCGCAGGGTGTCGACGGCGACCGCCGAGAAATAGACCAGTGACCTTTGCATGTTTGATGCGTCTATATGAGTGGAACAAACCACCATGCAACCTTACAATAATGAGCGCAATGACAGTTCACATTCCTTTCAGTATAGTCAAATGTTGGCCATGGCTCTTCCGGGAAAGAACATTTGTACGGCTGGACTGAGTCCTTGCGGAATGGACAGTCGGTATATGTCTGTCGGGGGTGGTGGGATTCTGTTTGAGGTTTAGACGTTTCTTTATTGAAAATTGTTTAAAACCTTCATCTTACTATATACATCTACCTCCATTATTATCTTCCTACCACTCTTTTCAACGATTAATGGGACATACAAAGAGACTCGCAAGGATTTTGCTTTCTTCCGATGCTTCTTTGTGTGCCAATGCGCTGGGTATTTCCTTTGCTTTGACGAAAGGACCACTCGGGTCATTAATCCTTGTCCCCCAAGGACCTGAGTCGTCTCGTGTTCGCACGGCTGGCTTTTCGGCTTCGTCCTCCAGGACAATCAGGAATGTGTATTGGTGTATATGAGTGACTATAGTACACAATAGTTCTGTTGAGCGGCGATTCTTTTACAGTCCTTTAGCCTCAAATTTTGTTTAAGCCAGGTTCTATTTCAACGCCTGGTAAGTTATGAATTGCCAGTGCCGCCGAGTATTTACAAGGAATTTTCTTTGGAAAGTCTCTGCGTCTATGAAGCTTAAGACCAAAGTCAGACTGCACGGTCTTTGTGCTACAAATCTTTGGACTAAGCTGTAAATCACCTTTACCTAATATGTCTTCTTGACCTAGTGATCCCATTAGTAGGCCTAGGCCTCCATTGGGAACATATTTAAAGCTGGAAACGTATCAAGCCTGTTGAGCAACATCCTCTCAAGATTTCCAAAGTAGGCTACCATCTCATAATTACCGTAGGACTACAATTCCCGCCTAAGAAACTACAGGCAATTCTCAAACCCTGTCTTCCAGCGAGCAGCTATCTATTATCTACCAGCTAGTGCCAGCTTGACGTCAAGTGGACCTATCTTTCAGTATAGCGCCGACGAGCTTTACATCACTGATAAAGATGTTAGTTTCATCATCATCTAGCGTTTTCTGTCCAAGGATCACTCACAAAATTAAGTCTGTGTTTGGTGGTATTAAGCCAGGGACCCCTCTGCTCGGCCATAACAACAATAAGCTCTGAGAAACTTGAAGGAAACTGTTTAAGTTTACCTTTCACCATAAGCATCCACACTAATCGTACAATAAGTTAGTAATTGTTCTAGATAATACATGAGGACAACTTGCCTATTGATCTGAACAAGAGCTCTCTCACCAACACTCATACTCAAGGTCATTTTTTCCCAAACTAATAGTTCTAAGCTTGATAACAGCAGATGATAAACAGATGTCAGCTGTCACTCACCACTCTTCACGAAATTGCCACCAATAAGGCACTCGTAGCCATATGGATATTGCTCTGAAGATCGGAACTTGCTAGATTCAGTTAAGTATTATATCATGATGATAGTATATAGGAAAGACTTACAAAACTCCTTTACCACAATCTTTGGTACGATCGTACGAATGACACTCGTACCATTGGATTGCTGTATCCCCAGCACGGAGATATGTTCCATTACCTTCTTCCGTGATCTGCTTTTTGAACGCTTGCTCAGACATCTTCTGCGTCTGATTATCGGATGCTGAGATTGGTGTTTGGCAAGTTGAGAACATAGTAAGTCTTGAATTGACCTGAGTCAAAATTGCGTTTCTAAATGACTACCAGAGGCTTTGTTATTGCAGTAGTTAGAACCCCTCCACCAGTTCCAGAATAGCTATAAGTAACTAGCTGAGAATGGTGTGTTTGCCTGAGGTCCCAATGACCCTGTTCTCCGAAAGATGGAGAAGCCTGCCACAATAACCTACCCGCCTGTGCTAATGTGCTGGCCTCTCAGCCCGAATGACTGGGTGTTCCTTCTCCAACCATCTCGCAACTTAGACGCCACCGGAGACTCTTAGCTGGTGACCTCAATTATCGCCTAGACCTTAAGCAGTTAGTGAGTGGGGCCTGATTCGAGTCAATTTTATCACTAAAGCAGTCCATGCAAGTGCTGGAACTTCGCTGTAACACTTCGAAATAACAAAAAACTGGTGGATTTTGAGCTGTCCAACCAGGAACCTGGATGCCAAGGTTCTCCAGCTGGCCCCCAATGCGCCATACAGGATGGGAAGGGAAGAGCATGGAGCATTGACGCCGGTGCGCCGGATCATGGCATCTGGCGAGATTGCAATCTTGAACGCTATACCGTGGGCCTAGAATAATGAAGTGGTAATCGCAGTTTGCGAGTGCGCCGCTGAAAGTCCAATATGGAGTCTCCAGCGTGAACTAGCAGGTAGCTAAGTGTAGAGAAAGACCTATTAAACGCACGGCTCCCAAGTTTGCAGTCGAGTGTATGATCCTATGATTTCTGCAGGGAGCAGCCGGCCTTCTTGTGCTGCTCACCTTCCTTCCACCATATAGCAGACCCCCTCGCCCCGCTACCCGAACTCCCCTTTCCTGCGCAATGCACATGACCTACCTGAACTATCTGAACCACTCTAGTGTCATGGCTGCTCAGGAAGATTTTAGTGCCTGGCCTTCCTCCTCTCCGGCCGCATATCGAAGAAGTCATAGGATCATCGGCGCCAGGTTACTTCCGGTATGTGTCCCTGGGCGGCCACTCAGGAGGAATTCATGCGAGCAGAGCTATTCTGTGTGAGACATGTTCGCTGCGGTTCAGCCGCTCTTCTCCGGGAAAGGAGGTTTGCACAGCCGTGCCAGGAAAGTGCTGGTTCCCCTGCTTGCCGCCTGCGACGCACGCACTCATGCAATATCGGACCTCGTTGGGCCACGCCGTATGAAAGACGAGCTCTGGAGCCAACCACGCTGCAGCCCTCTCGCATTCTAACAAGAAATCCTTAAAGGGTCCAATTGGACTCTGTTATCATCAGGATAAGCATTTCAAGACGGATCCGGCCCCTTTCCGTTTCCTCAGCCAATGCAGGCAAAGGCCAGGTGCCTCTGACCATTGCGGCGCAGAAAAGCCAGATGCGGTCACACTGAGAGCGAGTCAAAGAGGATCGCGTCGCAACCTCCCGCCATCGAACCTGGCTGGATCTAAACTAGGTAGTGTTATATTTTAAGAGGAAGATTGAGAGTTCGAAGACTGCACATATATATATCAAAAGGAGGCCGCAGATACTTCTACTTTCTCGCAAGAGAAAAGGTAGCAACTATTATTCTCTTTTATTAATGTTATCTCACAAGCTAGCCAGTAACTGTGCCTTCTTGGCCAGATTATAAAGTGGATTCCAGTGATCTCTGCACAGTAGCGATGCTTTTATTCCTCTGTGGTCACTTCACTTGGCTATCTTATGGTCCATGCAGACAAAGGCGCACTTAAAATAGCCAGCCGTGCAGGGACATAGAAAATCAGCAGAAGATCAAGTGCATAGATATTTTTAACAAGCTTCTACTTCTGGAGTTACAACTCTTCCAGAATCATGACCGCCTTGGATATTGTTGTCCCAGGCATAAACCCAACTGCCCCCCCTTCGGAATAATGTTGGTCCGAACATACCACGTGGACAATGTGTCCAACACCAACTCAAGGATTGCCCAGTATCAGCAACACTTGTGGCATATCACATGTGAGAAACAGAATGGCATCGAAGGAAAGACAGCTGTGTCAGGAACTTTTGCATATAGTCTTGGTTGCAGTGACTATGCTTTACAAGAACAATCTTAAGAGTTGCTGTCCTGTGTGTCTGAAGGGCTATGCTAGGGACGATAAGACAACAGAACATGTGCAAAAAGACCATAAGGGCTCACCGATCGCCCAGACAAAGAGCTCCCTAGGTGATGAATACCACCAAATGACTGAGGGCTATAAGTCGATCTTGTTGTCCTATGTTCATTGCAGAGAATCGGAGATACCTGAACCGAGACAACTCTTCGAGGCGCTCTATTTGCTCGTGTATTCTTCCCATCAATCTTGTCAAGAGGTGGATGAGCTATTACAGCTGCTTCTGTCTCGCGGTAAATCAAGACCTGTCTTTTTGTTGAAATCTTGCTAACTAACTGACAGATGGCTTTGACATCAAGAAACAGCTGTTCCAGCTGCTACAAGTTCGCTTTCCTCCAGCTGCGCGCCAATCTCGGAAGAAAGAATCGATGCCAGTGAGACATTCACCTACAGGTAGGTAGAGCCCTTAATCCAATGCTCTACTGCTCACTTCTCTGTGGAATGTTTTACAGTCACCTCTCCGACAGACTTCGACGAGGATCAGCGCATTGAAGAGTTGTCCTTGCAGCTGCCTTCCCGGTGTCAATGTTCCAATCCACATGGAAACAGGCGTCAGCTACCTTGGAATCCTATCAATGGTCTGGGTTACGATGCACGGTCATTGAGTTTTGTGTAACTCTAGAAATGAAGTCTTCTGTTGTGTGGGTGGTGTCGCAATCAGGACCATCAGTTTCCACAATGAAAAAACATCTTAGTAGGAATTATGATCAACAAATCAACATCCCCTTTGACCGTTGCAGGGTGTTCAAAGTGTTCCCGCCGTCCAAGCTCAAGCGTCTTGTCTCCGCCTTGGCCTTTGACGACGGCATCATTACCTATCCGAAGTGGGTAGCCATGTTGCGGGAATGGCCCTGGCAACGGACCTTCCTCCCCAATCCGTATCAGAAGGAGGTATGCTCTCTGCGTCCAATCAGCTTGTGTCAACTTGACATTCCGGGGATCTGGTTCATCTGTTACCCCGCTGTAAACAACACGCAGAATCGATGCCAAGTCAGATTCCAATCCACTGTCAACAGATATAAGACATCCCTCCCATTGTCTAAATTGGCGAAATGCTTTGTTGCGCAGAAACCATTGGAGTTTTTCCAAATCCCCAAGCGGGATGTGGTCTGAGATAATCCGGGTTGGATGGATGATCAGAAGATCGACTTCCCCATTAGTATCAATATATTCCGGCCGTCGAAGGTACACTGAACGCTCCAGTGTGAGGGCGACAGTCTTAACACTGACCGGATTGGCGTCCCAAAGAGCGTAGCAATACTGTGGAAACGGCCCGGGTGTTGGAGACCGTCGCCGAATCCGGACAAGTTGAATATCTGCAAGCTGTGTCCAGTCAGAGAACATATCATCAGGGAAGTATAAAAGCTGCAGCTATGCTATCCAGTACATTATCATGCAGTTTTTGCAGGAAGGGGCGGAGTCTCTCGTCTAGATGGTTCACCGTCGACACTATGCACTTCCCGTCCCTATCCGCCACCCCACCTTGGAACGCCTCGTTGAGCAGGAACGGGCGGATGTCACGGTAGTCCTGCACGCTAACGTCCGCTCTCAGCCGCAGTAGCTGAAGATGATCATGCATTGTGGAAAGCCTCTCAACCTTGCAGCGGACAAGGTGATGCCGTCTCAGGAACGCGAACCGAGCTTTGCCGCCGGGAAGGCTGACGTGTCACGGGCAAGGTAGACCCACTCTGCCCTCGAGAGGGCACCGTGGGTCTGCTAGCATTCCCGGGCATGAGACCCCGGCCTGGTGGAGTATGCAGTCCGGAGTGTGAACCTTCGGCGCCCGGAGACTCCGCGCGCTTTGATCTCAGGCCTCCGTAACTCACTAGTAATACCCATGCTGGCGCGGCCGCCGTGTCGCCCTGCCAGTGTAGGCACTCAACACACAAAGATGGACCGTTCAAAGATGACCCAGCAGCAGGGCAGCGACCCTGGTCCGGTGTTGATATACCCAAGCCACTAGCCTCGTGTTATGAACCAACAGACTAAGTACCAACCGGCACAGCCTTGCATGACAAACGATACCCCACAAGGTAGGAGAAGAGACTATATTGCAGGATCACGGAAGGATATTATACCGACCAAGGTCACGTGATTATATACTATTTTGGCTACTATAAAATAGTATACAATGAAGTAGGAGAACATAGGAGAACAAAAGGACATGATTGGGTATACTATTCTATAGTAGATAGAATAGTATACAGGATAGTATACAGACATGGTTATATAAGGGAGATGTCTCAGTGATAAAGGACAAAAACCAGGCAATATACGATTCCGACAAATCTCGTTTGCACCATTGTCAGAAATCTTTACACAAAATACATGAAGACCTGCTGCAGAAGCAGGTAACCATAAACAATCTGAGAATATTTAAAGTGGATCATCAAATGGATGAGACCATTCAACAATTACAAGAGCTCTTCAGAGCCACATCAGACCAGCAAAATATGATACAGAAGATAGACCAAGACATACAGAGCTCAATCACATATGCTTCTGATGACCAAGTTCAGCGACGGAGACAGATTCTTACAATGGAGAATGATAGGTTAATTGAGGCCCAAAAAGTTATTGATGACACTATCCAACAATGGAAAGCGCCAATTGACAAGTTTCAAGAGACAGGGCAAAGACTTTCTTCTCTCAGCACTGATATATGTCAACTGACAGAGAAACAGCAGCAAGATTGGATAAAGGGGCATTCAGCTACTATCGTATCTGTCAAAAAAGTTCTCAGGGAGCAAACTGGGCATATACATCACAGCAGAGCCAATCTTGGTGAGCTGAGTCGAGCTCAATTGCAATCCTCTGTTCAACACCATGTTTCAGAATATGAAAGCCAGTTGATCTATCAGGAAAACAATATAAAAGTTATAGAGGCAAAGCTCAACCAGGGGATAGCAATGTCCAGGAAGGCACTATTGGAAACAGAACTTGAGCATGAAAGGATTGCATTGAATAAAGATGTTAACTTCATAATCTCTGTGCAAGAGAGGCTAAAGAGTCAGCTCACTCTGGAAGAGCTTAAGCAGATAAGCAGCGAGTTGGAGCAGAAAAAATCCGAGTTAACAGACCAAGATAATGGACAAAAGAGGTTGGACGAGATGGTGAACAGAATCATTGAACAAGAGAAATATGCACAATATGAGGCCGAGCGGACTCTTTTTGATGCAGAGGATGCAGAGTTACTGGATGAGATGCCATCAGGGAGTGAACTGGAGGGACAGAAGGAGATACAAAATCAGAGCGAGATGGAAGATATCACAAGTGAAGCACAAGAAGAGATGGATGATACAAGCACCGAGGTACAGATACTTCAGCAACAAATCAACACAATCCACCAGAAGGCGGATTTCGTCCGAACAAGGGCAGAGGAAGTTAGAGAGACGGCGATTCGAGTCAAGCAACATGTGGAGATCTCCATGGGCTACTCTAAGAAAGTAATAAGCCATGTGATACGGAGTAGAAGCACTGGGATGTCGACATACTGTTGGTACATACTGCGGGCATACGTCATTCAAATATTGCTACTGCTGCCTAGCAGTATGCCACGAAGCCTATGGGCCTAGTCAAGCGCTTGCCACTGACCGTTCGAGGTCAGAACCCCTGCCATACCATCCATTTGAAAAACGTTGATATATTATATTTTCCGGGATCACTTGATATTGCCATATTCAGAAGGATTTAGGCCCCCAAACTTATGATAAACAGTCAGTTAGGTAGATTAATGGATCAGAGACGTTTCCATACTTTCATAATATGAGGTTTGCTCAGTCTGACAGGATGATATACAAGAATGGTTCATTTTCTGGGGTATTATAAGCACGCTCATTACAACACCATATATCTAGCTTTAGTTCCTTGAGCTCAGTCTATCTGTTATTACTGAGTATCTGCTGGGATGTCAGCAGACTTCTTGTGATAGTATTAGTATCATAGCATACTGCGCTATCAACATTGCCCCTTGTTTGACTATACTTAGTTGTCCATTGCCTTCGCACATTACCCTTGATGCCTTTTGCTTGAGTTAAACCAAGTCATTGATCCTGATCCTTCACAAAGAAGGCCGGTAGGATGGTGCTGTCAGTGCCAGATGGCTGTCATCCACAACAATCCGGTCCATCATATTGGCCATGTACAGTCGGTTCAATACAGTTCGAAATCGAGTGCTGACTGCCCGCTCCACTGCAACAGAGATCAAGGGGCAGTTGATATCAACCAGCTCATCATCTCTCTCCCAGACTTTAAATTCTAGTCTGGCATCGGTGCAGCGCCGCACGATATCATGCTTCAGGATGACTAACGGCAGGATGACAACTGTGGTCCCCAGCCCCGGGAAGCTGGCAGGGAAGCATATACAGAGGACTCTTTCCTTTATTGGTGGAGAGCACAGCAGTCACCTGCGCTGCTCCATCAAGGATCTGTTGAATGGCCATTCTCTGGTTTGCCGTCCTGTATTGTGCACCGGTCCAAACATCCTCTCCAGAACAGCTTGGGCCTGATCCATAGTCCACTGGCGACACCACCGCAGCGGAGCCCGTTGAGAGGCGTCGCCTCTCCAGAGAACAGCGGTTCGCCCCCCCGCTGGCCTCCTCCTCCCAGGATCGTTTAGGGGGCCGACAACTCGGGCCGACATGGCCAGCAGAGCGGAGAAGGTTTTCCTGTTCTGTATCAGAGGATGATTGCAGTGGCACCGGGGGCTGATCAGGATATTGACACAGTCGGTGCCATAGGTCGCTAGCGTAGCGATACTTTTGGAGCCCTGCATTCAGTCAGCCCGGACCGGAAGTTCACTGTGCCTCCATATACTTGATTTCCCGTCTGGGCGGTATGGGATACCTGCCAGTGGAAAACATCCGCCATACTCCCTGCAGCCCTGTTGGGATGGTCACCTTTCCCATCCTTTGCACTTGGGAACAATGGATAATTCAGGCCGGCAAACTTCTTGATGGCAATCCCCACGGCGATCTGACGCCAGGACTGAGCATCGATGGCTCTACCGATGGTGCGTTTGCCGGCAGACACCAGGACCCGAGTCACACGGTCCTCATGCCAGACATTCCGTCCTTATGACGAGAGATATTCCGACACATCTTCTGGAATTTTGACCGTCTGATTCAGCCAGATCCGAAAGGGTTGGATGAGGACAAGATATTGGACGCAAAGAGTGCCGACCTCTGGCAGCAGAAAGTGCACCGGCCAGCGAGATGCGTTGGTGATGTTGATGGACTTGTGGTAGGCCAGGATGAACAACACCCGGCCATCATGGATGAACAGATTCCGCTTGTCCAGGGGGCCGTTGCACCATCGCAGGCCCATGGATTCCTTCCGTCGGGAGAGCTGTCCGGATCCAATGTGGACAATCGGCATCAGAAGCTTCAGGAAGCGTTACCAGCCCTGCCAGAAGTGGAAACAGGGCCCTGCAGTGTCTGCACTCAAGAGGGTTGCTAGCAGCTAGTATTAGCCTAAAACATTGCATGGCAATAAGGACTTATCTAGATAAGATACAAGCTCAAGGTTCAGAGGCCTGCAGGGACTGTCGAACCTCAAATAATTTGAACATAGGCCATGTTGGAGATGGTGGGAATTATGCTATCAAGCCCTGACTAGAGTTTTCTAGATGACGATCCAGAAGACAGGCTTTTAGAGAGTCCTAAATGATGGGCTGCTCTCCAGCAGATCTGGCTTGGGTAGTAGAGCAAGTCCAGAGGGGCGATTACTGAGGTCTGGAAGCCCTAGAAGAAACAGAACAGGTGGATATAGTTAATAGGGGAGAGTGCTCCGGAATAACTAGGTGGTACTCATACGGCGACTGACACCAAGCAGGGCCATTAAGTCCCAACAATAACAATCTTAGGCCTAGGCCCAGTTCCTGCCAGCGGGGTCTGTGTGTTGCCCATGTCGACATCGTCCAGAGTGGCGATAGGGGTTCTTGGGGCTAGTATAGGCTGGCTATGCTTAGGCTGCTGGGGGGTCTCTGGCCGACTTGCTGGGGGGTCTCTGGCCGACTTGCTGGGGGGCCTGCTGAGGAGTTGTCAGCCGAATATTACCACTATACCCTAGTGGTATACCAAGAGACCTATCAGCCTATTCAGCACACGCCGATCCAGGCATCTCGAAGGTTATAATCCCTGCAATAAAGGGATCATACTGTCTATACCTGAAGCCACCTATTTTCCTTTGTTATTTCACGAAAATGTCTCGGGATCATTAAACAAAGAAGTATCCAGAAAGGTCTTAACCCCTAAGTCCATAAATAGTGGTCAGATAGTTAGGTAGATTGGAAGAATCAGAGCTTTCATCATCATACCTTCGGAATACGATGTTCGCGCAGTCCGACACTTAGTAATGGGCCAGGGATTTGTCGAGCCCATTGATGGCATGAGTCTCACCACTGCCGTCTCGATACCAGATACATTGCCAAGCCCTTATATGCCTCCACGATTCCATGATACGAGCCACGAAATATCTCTCCTGAGGATTTCGAGGCTGCATCGCCATTCCCACCATTTTTGCACGATTATTCTCAGCTCCTGCACAATTTCTCAGATCCTACATTTGACGGTCATGATCGGAACGAATTACCACAAGAACCATCAGCAGATAATAGAATGCCAGAGGCTGACATATTTCGACTATTGGAAGGAGTAATATAAGCTGATGCCACAGCTATTTTTACATGCCTGTTGAAGCAGGAAAGATACTAGACCGACCAATAATCAAGTGAGCCGATAAGAAGAATTATCAGGGGCTGAGCATATTTCCAGAAATTCTGGACAGTGTCCACTGAATCATATGTTTCCATTATCCCCTGCGTTTGCGCTAAAAAAGCGTTACGCGCCCTAACGACCATTCCAGGCATCGTTGAAGGCGCCCAAATATACTATAGTTCTTTGGCACGCAGGGTACATAGCATTAATCAGCCAAAAGCTAACGGCCTCCCACTCCCTCAGAACAACCACTGAAAATGAATGTTCAAAATGAGTTTCAACATTCAAGAAGAAATTTCTTACAGCAACCATTAATAATATGTGGGTGAATGCCTAAGGTATGTTGCTCAGGCCAACTGCATTCGAAAGAAGGACGTCTTATTTGCATAAAAAGTATCGCAGAGGCAAGTAAAGTGCATGGTGTTGTCCTTGGCCAGATTTATAATTGTTTGACAAGTAATCCGTACTTCACTATAAACATATCAAGGGGAACCTAGCATTTTAGCAATCACAACTATGACAACCTGATATGCCAGGGCAGCGTGTTCCTCATGACTACTCGTCTCGTCGATGTTGATATATGCTTCAATAGACATATCCAAGCAATTGAATTTCCTGCCTTTATCTTAGTTTTAGTTTAAACCTCCACATTTGACTGTATTCTTCTTCTCTATGAGTCGAGTCACAACGTGTGCATTCCCATTCTCATTGCATTCCTGATGCTTGAATTTGTTGCTGCCTCTACAGAGCATGCCACAACCTCTCTCCCAACAGCCGACCAGCGAGAGCGCCACAGAGATTCATTTCTGTCAAGACCATCATGTATTAGAAAGTTTTCAAAATAGGGCAAATTATGTATGAAATTCAGGACGCCGTGCAGGCGGGCAATTTGAACAGTTCTGTCCGCAACGCTAAGTGAAATGGCCATGTTATCCAGTCCATCTAAATTCCAGCGGACTATGCTATTCGGGATCAAGATGTGGCCATTCCCGCATGGATCGGCAGCGGCCGATTGATCAAGCACTCCATGACCGAATTCAGTTGCGTCACTAGCGTACGCAATGTGAAAGGTCGAGCCAACGCTGGACAGAATGACCAGCTCAGGGCGATAAATAGGGTTAGATCCGCACGAATCAAGGTGCGTGCGAGGGAAGCCGGCATAGACGCGGACATTCGGACGTGTCTTGATAGGCACAGGCACCAAGTTGCTCCCACCTCGCATTTCGCCGTGATTCGCTCTATCGGGCAGATTGAACTGGCTTGGCATTTCTTGCTTGAATACCCAATCACAATACCCATTTGTCAGTTGGCATCGAAGAATGCATAGGGGCAGGAAGCTATATATGAAGTGGAGTTGTTGGCTTGGAAGTTGATTTGGATCCGTTGAGTGCTCAAAGTGCCTGTGAAAGAAAGGAGCCCAGTTTTTTTCCGTGGCCTTCCTCTCCTCGTTGCGAATAGTCAGAACGGTTGTAAATCGGGAAAATGGCCGGTGGATCCACATTGCTCGCGGCTGGTTCGGAAAGTCTGAGATCATGTTGAAAATGATAACTGGTTCCGCTCCGTCAACTCCGTCTTCTAGAATGATTCGAGGATCCTCAGGACCGAAAAAACTTCCCCCCTTCCACCAAACTGCAGGGATCTCAAGAATGGTTGGGAAAGTAATGTTCTCTCCAGCCCAGGAAATTGTATAGTTCTCCATGCAGTTCCATTGCTCGTCAAAAATTTGACCCCGAAGAAAGCTAATAGTAGGCCAGGAAACGTCGCGCCCGTCTGTATATACCACGCGGGTAACAACGAGATAGACTCCTTGATCCGGAAGCCAGACACCAGAGCCAGCAAACCGAGCCCAGTTCTTCTCTACCACTTGGTCGAAAGGAAGATTCTGATCGTCACCCTTGTAATCCACTAATGGATGGGAGTTAAGTGCCTGTGCTATCAGAATCAAGTCATCTTGCAGGTGGAAACTTTTCTGCACATCAATGGTCCCATTGTACCTTAAGCCATCACAATTCACTTGATCTGGAATTCCGTGGTTGTAGAATCCAGGCAAATGTACGCGTTCCAAGGGGTCCTCACTGAGATACGGAGAATTGGCGGCGGACAGTAAGCTATCATAGGACTAGGGGAACATTCGTGCTGTGAGAGGAGTAGATCCAACTGACAGTAATGGGGAAAAACAAATAACATACTAATTGCACTGTTGCGGGCCTTAAATTGGATATAGAACACCCCAACATCATTATAATACCAATCACGCAAAGAACCTTTCTTCTTAGGGTTGGATAAAAGCATCCAAGTGATTTCTCCAGCCGCATAGTCAAGGAGGTCCAGTGCCGAATTGAGGAGAATTGCGAAAAGTCAACTCCATGAATGACAAAGGCGCAGTTGAAGTATGACTGATCCTTTCATTTAAAAAGGGAAAAAATTGCAATTGAGGTTGGCTCAAAGTCTCCTAGCAAAGATTGCAAGTGCAGGAAAGAAAGAAGGTATGGATTAGAAGCAAGTACTCCTTACAGAGGAGACGGCTTACATCTTTGCGTTATGCAGCATTTTAGCAGGGCAGCAAAGCAGCAGGGGCTTAGCCATCAAATAGGCATGAGGGCAGTGGACTTTTCATCCAATGACTTTTACAACTGTTCAAATGCAAATGATTTTTTAACCGCTCTACCACTCCAGTGCAACCAATGACAACCACTGTAGCAAGAATTGGTTATAGTAAGAACAGCTATGCTGTATATCCCTTCATTGGTTCTGCACAAAATGCATAAGTGGTAACTGGAACTAACTTTGAATGGATAGTTGTTTGCGATCCAACCCACATCGGAATGGTTCTATAGACTGGTTGTAGAATGATTGTGCTGTTCAATATATGTCAAGAATACGAAAGCTGTAACTATCATACTAGCATTTACCACCCTACCACAACTGTCCCACTTTAGTGGACGTTATGACAACCGCTCTAGTACAACCGCTCTAGTACAACCGCTCTAGTACAACCGCTCTAGTACAACCGCTCTAGTACAACCGCTCTAGTACAACCGCTCTAGTAGAATCACCCTAGCACACACATGTAGACCACCTGGTGGGATAGAGTTTGCCAGCAGTAGTTTGAACAATGCCATGACTTATCTGCTTTTACGGTTTTCAATTATAACATCAAAGGAAACCGGAAATTAAACTCAAGTTATAAAAAGTGTTCTGCTAGAGCGGTTGTAAGTTTGTGCTAGAGCGGTTGGAAAATGTCAGACTAAGCGAACCTAGCATCACGTGATCTCGTAAGGGAAGAACGATGATACAGATGGTATACAAGGGATATTATTATTATTATTATTAATCAAGTTTAACGTCCATATAGAGCCTTCCGGCTATGATAGACCCTGATTCCTGGGCTGCAATTCTT
>NW_027192536.1:1138180-1149974 GCF_041956765.1 Thermoascus crustaceus | reverse complement strand
ATTCTAAACTACCAGTTTAGAATGAGAGTTATTGCCCCTATCTAGTCCCTGGGGCTAGACCCCCATCTATGATCATTCTTAACCTTTTCCTCGCCCTGGACTGCCTATCTACATAGGGCTTTTGAGCTCTATAAGCTCTCCTTGTTTTTCAAGCCAGTATGGGCAACACCTGGTCTGTTCCCAGGCTGCCCCTATACATTACCCATCTCCAATCTTTTCCGCTTCCTCTAGGGCTTCTAGTCCCCATTCGTCATCCTTCCGGGCCCTTTCGTATACAAGGGATAAATGGTATATAGTATACGAAGTACCATACGACAATAGATGGGATTTGTTATACTCTATCAGCGAAAAACAAATGCCCCTAGATCATCCTGAAAGCACTCCATACGAGTGATTAACTATTTCAGGCGCGTATTTCCCAGCGACGTCGCCCACTGGAAGGCATTAATTCTAGCCGTCTCATCACACGACCAAGTTTTCAATTCCCATTGATTTTTCCTGCAATATTTCCAGAGTGAGTACCATACTCTTTTAAAGCTTTCTCCTGAGCAGATTTTCAGATCTCGCACTGTATCTTCGAGTCTCGTTCGCTCCTTAAGATTTTCTTGCGTTTCTGTCTGACTGCGCGAACCTAGTAATCCGAAGGTATGATGATGGAAGCTCTGATTCTTCGAATCTACCTAACTAACTGACTATTTATCTCATGGAATGAGGGGTTAAGACCTTCCGAATATGGATGTATCAAGCAATTCCGAAAAATATGATGTATCAATGTGATATATCAAATATTGTAAGGATCTTCCCGATAATTACCCGGATCGGCGTGTGCTGACTAGGCTGATAGGTTTCTTGGCACACCGTTAGGTTATAGTGGTAATATTCGGCTGACAGCTTCTCTTTCGCCCAGTTCGTTGTTAGAATATCTGTTTGGCCTCTTCCAAAAGGGCCTGCACGACAGTCTTATCAAGGTTGTCCGACGGCCTCATATTGGACAGATCCGGACGTGCTCGATGAACAGAATATGCACAGAGTCGGTGTTATTTCAAATAGACTATGCAACCGTATGAGTTAGTAGACGCTAATTTCCAAGGAATAAAGAAGGTCTGATTCTTTTAACTATCTGCGGATGTAGGCCCTATTTATAAGCAATCTAATGGCCAGTCAACTATCACGAATGGAAAAAATTTAAAGAAGATTATTCATCATATATTCGCGCACCTCGGGGTCTTCGGGGAGCTTTATCCCTGCAAGTTGCCAAGGTCGAGACATGATCTTTCTGGTACTGGATTGGGCTTGCCGGGCAAGCTAGGTGGTATATCTGGTCCACCTCTGGGGGATCTGGAAGCTCATTTTGGACATTCCAGCTTTGGGGACAATTGTTGTTAGCAAATGTAAAAGGAAAGTGTATATTAAAACTCTCAAACAGTAAAGAGCCGCTTACTTTATAAGCTCAAACCGTGGATGATTCTCCAAATGTTCGAGATGTCTCGGGGAGCCTGTCTGGAAGCTGTCCAGACCGATGACTACATGGCCTGCGTCCAGGAGGAAGTCTACGAGATGAGATCCTAGAAACCCGGCGGCCTAAATCAATTAACAAGTAAGCATACATACGTATGAATTATAAGCCGCAGTAATGAAGTGCGGGGTCCTACCCGGGGGACAAGTGTCTTCAAGAGTTGAGAGGCATTCGATGAGACCGGCTCGGAATCCCCCATCATGTCACGTTTGTAATCCGTTATTGCACCCTTCGTTGTGTTTTTCCCTTTCGTTCAGGCTTCTCAGGAGGGCCTCTTGACAGCAATCCGGTTGTTTCTTTTCGACCAGAATGTCCGTGGGTTGTGGATGATATCAGTCAGATTCTTTGCATTTTCCTGATATGGTAGGGAACCAACTATGTATACATACATACAGGGGCATTTTCCTGTCAGAAACTGCAGCCACCATTAGCAAGCCAATGACCAGCTCGCAAGCATTACACGGTGTATGCATTGGAGAGTGTGTACTAGTCCAGTGAGCTAATGCATGCTACTCATAGTATGCAAAGCAACCATACATGCCCAATACTCAAATACAAGAAGGCAAATGGTGTGTTGATTGTACTTTACTTCACGTGCAACTTGCTAGAGAGATAATAGCAAAATGTCTATATAGAAAGATAATACATAGATTAAGATACATATATTACACAAATTAGATAAAGAAAAGCAGTAAGGAACAGCTATTACAGGCGTATTAAAGTGCAGATTCCACAAGGACAAAAATTCAAGTTTGCGTAGGATGTCGGTGTATGACCGTATCTGTATTGCCGGGCACAGCTCACAATCTGAGTAGAAACGAAAGTGGCCTCGCCAGAGATGGAAGCTTCGAGTAATCAGACTCTCCTGCCGGGAAGAGAGGAGAGAAAGCATCTGTAGAATGGCCATAAGACCATAATCTCAGGCAATCCCGCCTTAGAGCTTCCTGAATATTGTTTTGCCGGACATGTCAAGCCACTGAGAGATTCAGGTCCCAATCAGAGTCTCTGCATCAGAGAAGTGGTCTGGCTTTTGTCCGAAGACAACATATCTAGAACAAGTTGAGATGTTAGCCATGAGAATGAATCTTGCCTTGGGAAACCCATACCTCTCCAAGTATCCGGAGACTCTCATCTCCTATAATTCCTTGCGAACACCAGCAGAGAGGATCAGAATTTGATCTTTTGACATTCCCAATATCTTAGTCATCAGCTCGAGACTGAATCCTTCAAGATCCTTGGACCAGTTCTGGACCATCCATTCCACATACCTATCCACCTCTGGACTCCCAGTTCGGTACATCGGTATTGTGTACCTGCGTTCATTCACATTGATGAAAACACGCTTTTCCAGATTCTCAAAGTATTCCAAAAGGGTCTGGAAGCTCCTGCATCTTTCTTAGCGGCTTCCTCCATTTTCTTCCACCAGGAACAGAAGACATTGTTCTCATCATCAAAGTCCGTATCCAGTCGCTGATTTCGATCTTGATCCAGTCAACCCCATGATCCATCACCGACCTTGATCCAACGGATAGCATGTTCCGGATAGGATTCAACATGTACGTAAGGAAAGGGGTATACAGATAGATTCAGGACCCCATGGTCAACCCAGAGTAGCAATAGCGGTGTATTGCTGGTAACAACGGCCTTCTATACAAGTCCTTTGCCTTTACTTCTTCTTGTTTCTGTCTTCAAGATAAACACAGCGAGCTTTTGATCTAAGATTTAGGCCCGCCGTTACAAGCCTTAACCGATCCGACATGACTTGTCGGGATGGGGACAAGGTTTCTATAGGACGATGAGGAGTGGAATTATATGGGAAAGGGGTTCTAAAAGACATTCTGACTAAGGAGTTGCAACAGCGCACCGGCAGGATGCTTGTGACCAGTATAA
The DNA here is from genome assembly GCF_041956765.1 of Thermoascus crustaceus. Taxonomy (NCBI): domain Eukaryota; kingdom Fungi; phylum Ascomycota; class Eurotiomycetes; order Eurotiales; family Thermoascaceae; genus Thermoascus; species Thermoascus crustaceus. Next base: position 1,146,568 of record NW_027192536.1, on the reverse strand, counting down.
GTATACCAATTTCTTGCATTTTGCCAAGCCTACTGTTTGTTCAGTCTCCAGCAACCCAAAAACCTGTGGTGAGGTAGGGAGTCCTGTCCTGAAGCTGAGCAATCAAGTGGATTTTCATGAGTTAGAATTCCAACCCAGAGAAGGTCAGGAGGTTCCTGGACATCTAGAAGGCGAGTAGAGCACATTGGGGTCGCTTGAATGGGAATAAAGTTAGCTGATTAGTAGTAGATTCAAAATATACCTCCCATCAAGGCTGTAATGAGATTCTCATCTTATTGCTTTCTACTTTGTCAAGTCCATGACCATGTCGCGGAGATATGACTTGATTCCGATAAGGTATGTGTCTATATCTGCTTATTTTAGGCTCTGATAAGGGTGGGCAGACTTAAGCACGATTGACAGCACCATTATCTACTAATTAAACTGTAACTCTTCCCCCTCTCTTCACTTCAGTATTCAGATCTCCACATCCAGACTATAGATAGGTAAATATATGCACTGTCTGAAGGTTGCTTCTCCCTGATAGAATATGGGTAATAGGATGGAATAGTTTTGAGGGTCTTTTTGGAGTCTATACTTGGACACCATTTTGCCTGCAAAATTGGGGCTGTATGACTCTAAAGTGGTCCTTTTAGGAACAGAAGAATAGGTTGGTAAAAGTCTGTTTACAGTCAGTGGTATCTGAATAAAGAGGAAAGAGAAAGCTCTGACCATTTTATAACAAAGAACTGCCATCTATTCTGGTCTCAGCAGGTTCAGCCATAATGTTACGGAAAGAGCAAGAACTAAATATGCAACAGGCCACAGTTTCTAAATGCCACAGTCTTTTGCGGCAGATGTGAATTACTTGAAAAAAGACAGAAAACACATTCAACTAGGAAGTCCACCTTTTTAAAGACCACAAGTCTAAAATATTTTATATGGGATTCTGCCCGCTAGACACTGTGAAGTAGAAGAGGACTTCAGTCCGGCTGTCATTACCCAATCTGCATGTTTACTTATTCTATACAACTAGTTCTGCCAAGGACGGAATTGACGAATGATTCAGGCGATTATTGGCCTATCAAATGAAGAGTAGGCACAGAATTCATCCGGATTTCTTCAACATGATCAGATACATGAGACGGACTCTCTGCCCACTTGTCTCCTTGACTACTGGTCTCCCACACCCTGACTTTCCACAGACAATCCTCATGTACCATTTACTGTCAGCGGAAAAGTTGGACGACTTTGCACATTTCTATAAGCCAGATAATGAATCATATCCACTACCAACACGCTCGTGGCTCAACACAGACAAGGAGAAGATGGACATTGAAGAGAAACGGCGTCTCTTTGGGCGGTTCATCGGTCTAAGAGGATGTGAACCTTCTAGTGATGAGAGAATCTCATCAATGCTACAAAGTATGGAACAGGAATGGCAGGAAGCACTTACAAAGGCAAGGAATGGCTATTTAAGAAAAAAAAGAGAATAATGTCCGCACACATGTATAGCCACACTAGATACTTACCTTGAGTGCCATTACAAATTTCTGAATATGATAGACGAAAAGGGACAGATTGAGCAGTACCAGTACTATTTGACAGAGCCCACAGCATTTAGAGCAATGTATTCCAGACAGATAAACAGGAATTGCCAGTCTATATAAAATATAGAAATTGAATCTAGCATGTTCATCTAACCCAGTTTAGACTCTGTTCAATATAAGCCATATTATCAAAAGGCACAACGGCGATGTTGGTATGTAAAACCGTGGCTCTATAATTTTGTCCATTGGTAAATTGTGGCCCTACCAGGTTATTAACCTCTCCCTCTTACTGTATTCTTTTTTCATAATTCTGTGTCTTCTTTCACATTGCCTCAACTCTCCACAGCATCCTTTATTTTTTTTAAGTTGGCCTAGTTATCTTGCTACTGCTGGATCAGTGGCTTCCTTATGTATCTCGCCTGAAAAAAGCCCTAGTAAGAAACCCCCACTTAGAAAAATACAAAGCTTAAGATCCTTTACATCCAACGTCTTGGTGAACCCCCCCCTTTTTTTTGTGGTAGAGGCATCCGGTAAAAAGCTGCGATTAGTGGAAAGCGCACATGCTGGGGGACGGTCAGCTCTAGATGAAGCAATACAGGAAAACGTGGCAGAGACGGTTCGAATGGAAAAGATCCGAGAACTCCGTAGTAAGGGCTGGGGGTGAGTACGGTCTTACATTTGTCGCAGTTGGATAATGGGATGTCTCCAAAAATCGACCTCCATTCATTGTTGTTGGCTTCTACCATGAGAATATGGTGGGCAGAACATATGCCGCCATGTCTCGCTCCAACCTAGGCAAGATTCTCGCCCCGCGTGAAGCCGAACGATTGATAGTGGAAGGAATAATCGGTGATCAGAATATGTCGTTGAGAGGCGCCCTGAGAGAGGCCTTAGGCGACCAGGTCCCTGTAGCAGCTAGGCAACAGCAGCCAGCAGTTGTTGGATGGCAGCTTCGTTCAAGAACGGATTAGAAAATTGATAAGCTAAGCCGCCACACCTGAAACCCTTGGATCCTCCCTTGCGTTCCGAAGAATCTCCTTCATATGAGTATAAAGCTGTTCGTCTTCGTCCTTCCTCCGTGTCCCATTAGGGAATACCACCTTCCGCAGTTTGTTGACCCAAGGGATCAACGGTTTATGATAGGACGTAAAGTAGCGATCTGCAGTCGAGACAAAATCTCCTTCATCATCCACTATTCCCTTTTTAGAGAGAGCCAGCTTCTGATCATCCTCATAATTCCAAGAGTCAAAGTCGGTTGGCCCAACTTCTTTACCCGGACCATTGTAGTGGATGCATATCCAAAAGAGGACCCAGAAAAATGACTCCAATGCATGCATGAAGGACTGTTTTTCTCCCAGGAGCAAGCCAATTGCCATGAACGGCCGTGTGCCAGTTTTGTCTCGTGCTCCAGAAGGCCGATCTCGCTGGTCCCTTATTGCAAGGTCCAAGTCGATTAAAAACGCCGACCGAGAAGGATTGTATTGTTCCTCGTTCATCATAAGATTGCTAGCTGAAACGTCACCTTGAAGTATACCTGCCCTAATGTGAAGGGACTCGTAGCCTATGCTGGTTAGCATCGGAACATGTAAGCAACGTGACCACGCACCTTCTATGCAGCCTTCCAGTGCTGCAAGCATAGCGACCGGAGAGCTTGCTTCGTAAATTGGTTTTCCGTAGTCGCGGATAATGACACGACGATGCACTCTATTGGAATCTCGTCCACCTTTGATCGAAGAGCTCGAGTGGGTGCGCTTGCTCGGAGGCAGCAACGGATCAGTACGGCTGGAGGATGATCTCTTGCGCCCGACACTGATGTTATTGGTGCGGTCTGTCCTGGCACTATCTACTGTTTCAAAAACGTCAGAGCGTGCCGGTCTGTAGTTCGTCGCCTTTGTCAGATCGAGCCCTTTGCGGATGTTGTTGCGAATGTCATGAACTTTATCGCCCACATAAACTATCTGATGGTGGTAATGCCTTGCCACATTGATAACTCCTTTCTCCGTCGCTTCGCGCAGAAGATTTCCTTCCTCCGGTCGTTCAGGATACTGCCATGAGTCTTTAATGACAAGAGGTGTTTTTGATTGATCCCCTTCGCGATAAGCCTTCCAGCAAGTCGTCGCTCGGCCAGCAACACAGCGCGCCCGCTTCATGTTCTTATCGAGGATAAGGCGTTCCGGACGCCCGTCGCGGATGATCTCGATGAATCGTTTACCTTTTGAGGAAATGATAGTGGGGTCGAATCCAAGTTGCTCATCATTGAGCCAAAGATACCCCAACATTGCCAAAATAAACTGCTTCCCATCTTTGTTGATATCAAATGGAGCAGATGCGATGGCCCCAAGCCGGTCAAATTCCCACAGCCGCATTATGGATTCACAGAGAGTAAAGCCTAAGACAAAGCAACGGGTGTCTTGCGCAGCGAAGACTTCCCTCACATAACGTCCTAGGTCGTACCATGTCTTTGAGCTTGTATCAAGATTACGATTGCTCTTCAGCTCTCCGGGAACCAAGACATGTGACCAATGATGTTTCGAGTTCTGGGCCATATCCGGTACATTAATAAAACAGACATCCAGCTTGCGCTCAGGTATCGAGCCTTCTAGTGGCCGATCAGGTTGTGCCAAAATGGTTCGACAGGTGATCATATTAAAGCCCTCATCTCGAGCAAAATCACCGAACAAGCGCACCTTCCCGCTGAGCCACTCTAAAACTTCATTTTCCTTTGCACTCTTAGGCCAATCCTGCCAGCCGCCCTTATCACTGTAAAGAGGATCATCTCCTTCCTTACATTTCCCAAAAACAGCGGCTCCTGCTGCTTCAAGACCTTCCACACCTCCAAAGAAAGCGTCGTAGAAGCCAGGGATACCAACGTAGATGGAACCCAGCTCCTCCCTTAGCACATTGTTCGTATATCTCCTGAATTCAGATGAGTTGTAAAGGCTGCTCGTGTTGCGCGAAATTGGTGTTTGGCCGAGGAAAGGTAGAGGTCTGGGAGGAGTGGTCTCAGTGACAAGATCGTAGACAGCGTTCCAAATTTCTGTGTCCGAGGCAAGACCAACAGCACGTTCACATAACGTAATGACACTCTCTCTATTGTACGTTCCAGCTACAATGCTGGGCGCGTAACGAACTAAGTCATCACGAAGTACTCCTGTAGTACTCCGGGAACGAAGCTGACGAGCTGCTGGAAGGACTTGCAATGTCGATATCAGATCAAGGGAGAGATTTCTAAGACCTACACCCAGTTAGAAAGATTCCGTGGCAGCTGGCAAGCCATTACCTTCGTTATCTAATCGATGCACAGCATCTACTGAGTGCAGGAGCCCTAGATCCTTACAGGTCAATTTGAAGCTGTCACGAAAAGCATTCAGGCTCTCTCCGATGGGCTTGGTTGCAGTGATTTCTCGTGTTGAAAGATGGGCCATCTTGGCGTCGACCATGAAAGCATCTGTGTCAAGAATCGATGTCGCAGACGTCTATTTCTGGAAGTCTCCATGAAAGGATAGAAAAGTTACAGAGAAGGTTTAGGGGTCCGGGGTCTCCGGGTGGTCTGTGTGCCAGCGGCTCTTGCCCGCGGCCCGGATGTCCGGTTGTCATGATTTTCCGTCCGGGGTTTGTGCGTTGCGGCTCTGCCTAGCCTCCAGGCCCGTGCCAGTAGTGTGCAGCTCTGCGCACCGTGCTCACCACCAAGGTCCAAGCCGCCCGGGCCCACAGACCACTCTGCTACTATAACTAGGTATAGAGTAAACACCAAGTAAGGTGATGAAATTGCCTGATTAGGAAATTGCAAGACTTCATGTATGTTAGACTATTAGATAGATGTAAAGGAAATCACGTGGACACTAGCACTAGCACTAGTTGTAGCCTCACCTTCTACCTCAGCCCCTAAAAGCAAGGACGCAACAGACAAAGATCTGAGAGCATCAATATGAGATATTGTTAATCTGTTACCCTTCCATTACTATACGTGTAGCTGATCAATATGCTCGCTGCGCTCCATTCCCTAACATACTACTACTGAGTCACAACAATAGATTCAGACACTGAGTTGGCGTCCGGGAAAAGGGGAAGTTGGTGATGGAAGACGAGGTCTGCCTGCCCACCCAGCTAGGGTAGAGCTAGGGCCTGGGACAACTTGCCTGGCATATCACCCACTCTCGCGTCCAGCAGACTCAACGCATGAACTTCAGGGGAAAATGCCCACAGGTATCTGACATCTGAGTGGATAGCACCAGGTGGAAGGGTGTCAAACTTTCTTAGTCATATTCTCTCCTCTGCGGGAGTAAGACGATAGTGCAAAAAACTTGGCAGTTACGCCCCAATGGTCAATTTTCTCATTGTTTTGGTTTCCCACTCTGGGTTTTAGCCGAAATCCTTTTCATGATTCTAGGAGCTCTTCCGAACTTCACATTGCTATTCCTCGATGGTCCAAATTTTTGCCGAAAAAAAGAAAAAGACCTTTCGAAGTGACAAACATCTGATTAGTGCGGTCCATACTGGCCCATATTCCAAAGTGCGGTACAAGGCTAGAGGTGCGCCACAGTTGTTAAGGAGCCTGGTATTTGCAGTCCACAAGGATTTTGTGGATAGATTTTTGGCCGGGGAACTATTCACAGAGGGGTGGCAAACACATTTTGGAGGAATCCTTATCCCAGTTGACATGTCTTTGGCACAATCTGTCTCGATGATTGTATCCGACGCAGTGGCTTTTTTTTCAAAATAGCATTAGGATCTTGTTATCATTAAGCCTCTTCTATCTCTTTATCTTCGTTAGTGGAGTCAGCATCAGGCTCAACCCATCCATCCTGGAAACCGATCAAGCATCTGCCAAGAGAGCACTATAAAAGAAGAAGCTAATGATTATATAGAAACTTTCCTGCTCCTTACAATTGTCCCAGATTTATTTACAGGGTTACCATAACGTTGATATTGATGATTCAAATGTTGATGTTTCCATGAAAAGACTCCCGGAAATTAGACATGTGAGCATAACAGAGCCAGCAGTCTATGCTGCATTCAAAACCTGTCTTGACATGAGTCTCTGGTTGAAAGACCAATGGCTGACATTTTTTTCACAACCAGGTACCAAGCTAAAGGGAGTGTAAAGCAGGATTGAGGGTTCAGAATGGGTGTCTAAAGAGGAAAACTTTCCTGACTGACTAGGATGCGGCCTGGCTTGTTGGTGTTCTGCGCAGCATGTCTGTCAACAAAGGCTAGCCATGCTGGGAGAAGAGGATTGCTATCATCCCAGGTGCTGCGAGCAAATATACAAGGGTGAGTGGATACACAAAGCCTTGTAGTAACTGCACCATGAGAGTCCTTCCAACTTTCTGCTACCTGCCACCTTCACTTGACTCCTTGGTTTGTAACATCCACATACGACGGTAGGAACCATTGGCTTTCTCCAGAAGTGTTTTATGAGAGCCCTGCTCAGTGATAGTGCCCCCTTTTACAACAAGTATAAAGTCAGCATTGGCTATAGTGGAGAGGCGATGCCTAGAAAGCAGCGTCAGTTCAGCACATGATGGAACTCATAACCCATGACAACATACGCGATCACAACAGTTGTGCGTCCGGCAGTGAGCTTTTGGATGCTCTCCAGAATTTTTGATTCTGTCTCACTATCGAGGCTGCTAGTGGCCTCATCCAGAAGCACTATCTTTGGGTCTTTAAGCATCACCCGAGCGATGGCAACCCGCTGGAGCTCCCCCCCAGACAATTTGACGCCGCGCTCACCAACTAGGGTTTGATATCCCTCTGCGAAACCCAGAATCTTCTCATGGAGCCCAACAGCCTTGCATGCCTCAAATACTTCTTCATCAGTAGCCGCGTCTTTGGCGTACTTGATGTTGTTCATAATAGTGTTATGGAATAGTGCAGTATGCTGGGGAACCACGCCAATGTTGCCACGAAGACTATCGAGAGTAATATCACGGATATTTTGCCCGTCGATTTCGACAGTGCCGCGTTGAGGGTCATGGAAACGGAGTATCATTTTCAGGATGGTTGACTTGCCGCCTCCTGACTCCCCAACAATTGCCGTGGTTTTCCCTGGCGGCAACTGAAAATTGATATCCTCTAATGTTGTCTTTCGATCATTGTACGAGAATTTAACATTTTTGAATTCGATCCTTCCTCCATCTAGAGTTAGTGCTTTTGCGCCAGGCCGGTCAACAACTTTTGGCTCTTGTTTTAGCAGTTGGATCAGCCCCTCAGCGTCAGCCGTTTTAAGGATGATGTCAGAAAATCTGTCAGAAAAGAACTGAATGGGGCCCCATAGCTGATGCCAATAGGTTATCAGCATTATAATACTGCCAATGGGCTTGGTTCCTTGAACAATCCGGTTTGCAGCCTTAAAGAAGGCCAATGTCAATCCAGATGTCAGCAAGGCTGATTCGATCACTGATCTGAACTGGCCCCATATCGTGTAGGCAAGGGAAGAACGCATGCGATCTTTAAGTGCGGAGGAGTATCGAGACTGTTCATGGGGGATACGATTAAAGTATGAGGCAGTATACCAATGTTCGGTTGCTTCGCGCAGGATGCTCTGTTCCTTAACAACATCATAACACCATTGTCCTTGCTTCTCCTCCTGCTTTGAGAGTATTTTCATAGAAGACCAGAGGTAGCACTCTAAGATTGCTGCAGTTATCAATGCCATATAAGCATCAAACAAATAATACAGCACACTCACAGCCAAGATGAGGTCAACCATGTTGGGCCCAATGTCAAAGAGAATGGAGCTTAAAGTGAATTGAATAGAACAACCGCGGTTGACCAACACCCACAGTGAGGCAGGATCTTTGCTGTTGTGGAAATCACTTGACAGGGTCATAATTTGGTTGAATGCAGCTGTACA
>NW_027192536.1:1132997-1137769 GCF_041956765.1 Thermoascus crustaceus | reverse complement strand
GAGAATTAATGTCAACCAAAGCAGGATAGACCCCAAGCAAAACACCTGCCATTATAAATGTTAGCTTTCATCCAAATATTTGGTTAAAGCTGTGCGTTGATGGGGCTGCGCTCACAATGCTATCCTGACAACCCAGCACCTGGCTGTTGGAAAACAACTCATATATCAGGATCACAGAATCAGTGCCCTGCAGAACATTAGATTAACAAAATTGCAACTGTCTTGCCTGTGCAGCTTCATCTAACATAAGTGAATCCCTTACATGTGTGGCAAGAATTGTGAGCATTGACCAGAAAATGGTTTTCCATAGGCCTGCCTGAGAGGGACACTCTTGCTTTCTTTTCCTGTTCATGGCACTGAAAATACAAGCCAGAACAAAGTATAAACCAACAATGAGTGGTAGGGATGGATGGAGCTTCTCAAACATATCATGTGCTCTTGGCTTCAAACTTATGGTTGAATACGATTGGATGCTGGACACCTGGAAACTTGGAAATTGGCACAAGTCTTGCTTTATCTGGCCATTCTCTAAAGAGACAGAGAAGAGTTGCAGGTCAAAGGAGGCAAGGAAAGCCTGGAAGGAATGCCATATTTATAAATGGACTTTCCTCGGCTGGCAGCTTTATCAGGGACTAAGCCCTGAGGCTTCCGATCTCCAAGATGTGGTATGTCCATATAACCAAACCGACAGTTAGCTCCTGTCAATCAGGTCTTTTGTTATCTAGAACCTTGGACTTATGTGCATTGCCGACGAGGCTGAAAATAGAGCTGATATTTGAACTGGGCCTCAGGGGTTAACCAGCTGGCATTACGAGGCGTATGCATTAGTTTGGAAGACTAATGCATGGACCTCTGTGTTATAGCATTAGTGAAGGAAATTTTCAAGCTTTGTACTTATGTAAATATACATGTATCTGAATTGTAATAAACAGATTATAATAAAGTATCTCTCAAAGCTCCATTCAGACTCTTTTCCTGTCTACACAACTGGAATTGTGCGCCAGGCAAGGAACAAAACTTGTTCTACAACATCAAGTAGAAACATTCTGTCTTCAATATGAGAAATCCCTGCTGATTCACGGTAGCCCTTTACAAAATCTCTAGCCTCCTGCTTAGCTTTGCTCTGGAGTTTCAGGTGCATTCTTTCGACAACAGGCTCGTATAGAGTTTTATATTATACGGAATAGAGAGGCCAACACCTCTTACTTGACGTGTTTTAAGCTTCTGAGTACTCCTGTATTTATGTCCTTTATGCAAGCGAAGAAGTATCTTCATATTCAATCGTGAGACCTGCATGTCGAAAATGACCTTCCGCACTTTGCACCCTTGATCCTACAACATTAACACACCATTCAAGAAAAGCATCGAACCCCTTCTCTCGGTGGTCTTCATACTCATTCCACTTTCGCTTGATGAATTGCTTCAGCTCAGCGAAGAGTTCCTCGATAGGATTCAAATCGGGAGAGTAAGGCGGCAAATACATCAGCTTAACTCCCGCATCTGAGCACATTTGCTTGATCCGTTCAGTACGGTGAAAAGATGCATTGTCCATAACAAGAACAGACTTTGGGCCCGGCCATCTGTTGCAGTGCTGGAGAAGTTGCTCAATAAAATCTTCAAAGACACTGGCATCAGTTGAGCCCTGGAATACCCGTGATAGGACAATGCCATCCTGGGCATAAGCAGGTAATATCTGATATCGTTGGTCGCGATGGAACTGAGAGATTTGGACGGGTGTTACTCCAATGGGCGACCAGCCCGTCCGCCGAAACCCCGCCCTCTTATCGCAGCCCGACTCGTCCACGTAGACCAACTGATATGACGCATAAGGAGATAAGTTGTGGAGGTAATAGTCTCGTAAATCTGCATTTTGTTCCCTGGCAATCTGCCGAGCTGCCTTCTTAGTCCAACCAACAGACGCAAGTGCTCTGCTTATGCTCTGTATCGTTACATGCTTTCCAAATTCATCCCATAGGAAAACTGCCATCTCATCTTGATATAGAGTCGGTTTTTCCTTTAAATGTTCACAAAGAGCTTCAAGCATCGGCGGGGTGATACTGCGCGGGCGCCCGGCGCCATTCCGGGGTGCTCTGACATTCCCAAACGCCTGCAGGTTGGAACGAATGCGTATTATAGATTGTTTGCTGCAGTTAGCGACATAGGCAATCTGGGAACTAGTTAGTGATTGACTCTGGATCATATGCTGAATGAGCTCAATTTGTGGAGCTTTCAAGTTGGGCGCCATCCTTGCTTGACGCAGTATGCAGTGATCGCTTTGCAGTGGAGGGTATAATGGGGCCACGTGGAATTCTTGGTATGTCCTCGTCCCAGGCTGGAGAATAGACCCAGTATCAGGTGATATCACGTGCATGCGGTTCACGAATCACTAACCTCAGCTACACAGCATCACCCACTCCCCACGGAAGGCTTCTATTCTGTCGCTGTACATTTCTCAATCATCATTAGGTCTCCTGGAATCTTACTCTTTATAATAAGCCCTCTTTCGAGTCCAAGAACGAGATATTCCCATCAAACACTTACCGCCTAGCCAATAAGTCATAATGTCGGCGAGTCGAAAGGGGCCTCCTTCCTTGTCGTCAACGCTTTATTGAGCGCATCCAAAACAGTCAACGACAACCTTCTGTACCGCTGTTTGACACTTCTGGCGATCAAAATTCTCAAACATATTCGACCTCGAGAAGGGAACGTTCTCATGTTGACTAGCGGACTATGTGTTAAATACGGGCGCCGCGTACATTTATCTGAAGCATCAACAATGCGTTTCATATCGCAACACACATCTATCCCGGTACCAAAAGTTTTATGTGCATTTACTCGTTCTGGGTGGACGTACATCGTGATGGAAAGGATTAAGGGAGACATAATTGGCAGTGGCTGGGTAAAACGAAGTGAAAATTCAAAGGCGAAACTTCTTTCACAATTAGCAAAAAAGATCCGCGAGATGCGAGACCTGCAGCCACCTGAAGGCATGGGGGTTGCTTCTGTTGATGGTGGATCACTTTTTGACTGCCGTATTCCGGGCCCTTCCTTGCGCTTTGGTCTCTTTGATGACACCCAGGACTTCCATCGGCATTTACGCAGGGGAATGGAATTGATTCAAGACTCGACCCTGAAATCCAGGACCTCATCAAACAACAGAGCAAGCCTTGGCCTCTGGTGTCTACTCATGGTGATCTTAGCAGTCTCAACATTCTTGTTCGCGGAGATGATATTGTTGGTATTATTGACTGGGAAACTGCTGGTTGGTATCCATCCTACTGGGAATACACTTCTGCCCACCAAGTCAACCCACAGAACTCTTTTTGGGTCAATGAGATTGACAAGTTCCTACAACCAATGCCCGAAGAGCTCGCGATGGAACGGATCCGTCAAAAATATTTTGGAGATGTTTAAGTGACCCTGGTTTGTAACTCATATAATGATCTCCTTCCGCTCCATCAAGTCATATGTTGGAACCTTTCTCATATTAAAGTTGCCCTGGCCATCAAAACGGTGCTGATCTTTTTTCCGCTGACAATAATTCATCGCCTCGTTACGCACCTTTTCCCACTCAACGACGCTCGTGCCGAAAGCCTTGGAATCGACCTTAAGCGTGTCCAAAGCCTCCTTCACCCAGAAGACACAGTTCCAGCCTGGTTGGCCTTGTCGAATAGGCGTATTGGCAAAATTTCGACTAGGCGATTTCCATCCGCTACCTTTCCAACCATGATACGAACAAGCAACATGCTGGTGGGGGCGAGTGGGCACTCGCGCTCCTCGAAGAACCATTCAGAACCTCCCCCCAAATCTTGGCCTCTCCTTTGCGTGGTAACGGACACCCATGCCATCCTCTGCTTCAACTTTTGGCCCCACAATCAAGGCCCAGTGGTATCTGCTCGGACAGGACATCGGTTTTAGATTACAACAACATAACGTGGATGAAGTTCCGCATGATGGACTCACGTGTCTTCCTTGCATGGCATTGTAGGATTGCCTCCACGAGCATACCTCATCATTAGGGAAAAAATACTCTAACACAAGTCAGAAGATCAGCTAAATACAATCTGCTGCTAGGAACGCACTGCCTGCATGGTAGCCGTGATATAGTCGCCCATTACTCTCTACCGGCCTCACTGCTTCTTCATTGATCGAGGTGGTCTCGCTCCTGCCAGGAACTGATCAGCCTTTCCCGAAGTGCGATAATGTCTGGCAGCCGCACCAGGCGCCTTCCAACCCGGAGTCATAATCTTGCTCATCGTCCAGGACAGCGTCTTCGTTGATGGCGGTAGAGTGGCTCCTATCAAGAACTGTCCCCGAGGGCGACAATGTCTGGCAGCCGCACCAGTTGTCTTCCAACACGAAAGGATTATCCTAAGACAGGGGTCAGCGCCAGGCACCTCGAACCCAGAAAGGCTGTACCTGTTGTGATGTGATTAGGTGGGGAACAGCCATTGTGAATATAAGGCCTCTACGGCCGGACATGCGCAGGCGGAATGGAAATTGCTCGACGGGTGGTTGAAAGCATCCGCAGGGATTGACTGGGGATGAGCTCCAGGGTTCAAGAGATAGAAACAGACAAGTTGACGCGAGCCGGGCGGCTGGGAGAATGATAACGGTTCGGAGGAGTCGTGTCTTCGAACATGGCTGGATGTCGGCCTGCACAGGACAGCCTCACTAGTGCTGTATCTGAAATTTGCAAGTTATTGAACTGGGTAACTTTCGAACAGATTTGGTTAATCCCAGATACGGAGCCCTTACTAGCCCATAACCTT
>NW_027192536.1:1105095-1131836 GCF_041956765.1 Thermoascus crustaceus | reverse complement strand
CCTACTTCTCCTCCAGCTTGAGGACTTGAGGAAAGACGCAGATATCTTGACTGAGATTTACTTCAAGATCTTCGGAGAGTCTCCTAACAGCAGCTTTGTGTCAAATGAGATGTGATGGCCGTTTTTGGTGTGCTTATAAAAACCCCTGTCTCCTTTGTACATCAGTCACCTATGCTTGGATGAGGCTAGTTCCATCTATGTTTGGTTCTATTTCTTTTAAATTGCTATTCTTTTTGTGTATTATATTCGCGCATTGAACGGAAGGCCAAATATCAGAGAGTTGTCAAGCTGTCTCCAAAAGGAATCTCTATAAGAGCACGAACTTCTTTACCTCAAGACTTCACACCTGCGCCCCTTGAGGCGGGTCTACACACACGTAGAAAGTTTACGAGCCGCAGCAGAGTCGGCTGGTACCGTCTACCAAAAGCAATTCGTGCCATATGTCATGTGCCTTAGACACGTCGAACGATCGAAAATGAAAAAGTTTAAGGATGGTATGAGGCGATACCGGTCCTAGGTCCTTTCTCATATGTTTGCATCAGTTGCTTCTCAGGAAAAAACCCCAGCACAACTTGTTGCTCGTAGAGAGGTGGTCCACATAGACCCTCTATGGTTTAATGAGTTATCCCAGCCCATTATTAAGAGAGACTCACTCATAGCCAACTAGTATAAGGTAAGAGACTTGTTTACAATCGAGGATCCAGAGAGATCGTGCTCTGCTCTAGGAGATACCTGTCAAGTCGGAAGCCCTCACAGGGCCGGATTGACAAAGCTAATTGCACTAGTCATGAAAACCCTCCTCTAATCCGCGGTGGGCGTGGACGTGGACGTGTTCCCACATGGCTAGTTGGAGTAACCAGACGCCTCTGCCATCCACGTTGAGGGTGCAGGGGCGGCGACCGGAAACCCTAGGAAGCTGCGCTAGAGTTTTGCACGGGCTGCAAGCTCTGGACGGCAATGCTGCTCTGCTCTGATCTCGCCCTGCAGCACCTCAACATATTCTAATTATTAGTCGTCTGACATAGTTCCCGCAAAGTGAAAAGGATAGGGCTAGAGACTAGTTTCACTGTAACGTTCCCAAGGCCACTAAACAGCATGAAAACCCCGATTCAAACTGTGCAGGCGCGGGAAAACGACAAAAATATCATTAATCTCTCGCCTATCACAAGAGTCGATGCCGGAAAAGGAGGCTACCAGAGCAATCCCAAGTCGATAGAACTTGTTGCCATGGGAAGAAACGTGGCGCTCTAATTTGGCATCGAATGGTGCAGATAGCTGAGGACACTAGAAATCCAACCTACACGCAATATCTTCCTCCCAATACCATCATACTCTTAACTCCTCTCAAAAGTCTTGTGCTCCGGCAATTTTTAGTCTTCTGTCTTTCTTTCAGCCTTCACTCGCGCAATCTCTACTTGGGTTAAAGTTCGCGTAGAAGTGGCTGACAAAAGGCGGGAATTACAACGCCTCATAGAGTGGAGTTGGACAATAGAACTGCTGAACGCGACTGCAAATACTAAATACATCAAATCAACAGTAGCCGGTTTTGGCTTCTTCGGAATGGCTCGCCCCGGCGTGACTGGGACCATTCAGTAGACGGCTGATCTTTGCTAGTGATCCTTAACTGGGTCATAAAAATTGTGATTTAGTGATTGGTCGGAACTAGCGATACCCTGTTGCTCCTCGTAATCTCCGCGGTGCTTCCCAGCAACTTCCTGCCGCAAGAAAGGTTCTTCGGATTCGGAAGTGGTCTTGCCAGCGACCAAAGTCACGTTGTCACTTGAATTTTCGACTTCTCCTTTCCGCCGTTTCCCTGTCGCAGAAAGTTTCAGTTAGATGGATTTTCTCTGCAGGTCCTGGAAGGATGCCACTGTACCAAAGTTCACATTGCTAAAAAGATATTTCAATACCGAATGCTTTTCAGCGTTGGAGCTGCCGTCTGTATTTTTGAAGTATCTTCCGTAATCGCTATCAAGGAAACCGTCATAGAGCTGCTTTCTGTCGGTCCAAAGAATAGTGCTCCAAGACTGTCGACCAAATTTTTCTTCGCGGTATTCCCGTATAGCCTTCTGAGCAGGGGTTGAGCAAAGCGTTTCAGGCAACGGGATGGACAATACTGTACCCGAAGATCGTGCCATTCATCATCATTCACACCTAGTATTCTCTGTTGCTCAGACGCACTTACGTACCGCCTACCTCTCCCACTCATTGTTATCCTGTATGGATCTTATCTCGATGAACTGGATTGACGTGGCCAGGTTGGCGGGGAACGTTCGCTTAGCACATGAATCATTCACGTGATGATGCTTAATGCCACGACTGCTAGTGCGATGCGCACAACGCATGCCAAGTGCACCAAGCGCATCATTCCAACCAGGTGCACTGTACGTACCGAGCATACCAGGCGTACCGAGCACACGCGTACGAGCGCAGCGACCTGAAAGCTCGGCCACCTAACACTTTGTATCATGCACGGACATTGATTTGAGTTTATAGTGGTTGCTACAAGGACAGCAGCATTTGCTACTCAGAACTACATCTCTCAACATGCCATGTTGCATCGGTGCCAAGGTTATTGAGGACTAGTCGGATGGTCTCTAAAGAATTCTTCCAACAAGAACCGCGGATATAATCGTCTATCACATCCATCCATTTACCATACTATTGGCCCCCCAGCCCAGCTCCGTAGTCCGCACTAGCGTGGCTGTAGCACCGCCCTATGGAACTAGGCAATTCTTTTCAGGAGTACCACCTACCGAGCAAGATTTGCGGTCACCCTGTAGACTGCCCTTCTCGTTTTAGTAGGTGACCAACGCCACCCTGAAATCGCGCAATCGGGGAGAGGGGCAGCTGAGAAGGGTGATTGTCGCGCGATGAGGGCGTATAGCATAGCGCCGGCTCACTTTTAGCATCTCGCCGCAGGAGACTAGTTTCATAATGCTCACCCATGACCACGATATTAAATGTCTATTGGTGAGCTGTATGGAGACCTTGAAAGTTTCTCTAGAGAAGCTGCAGCACTGTTCAAGCCTTTCTCTCATTGGTTCGTAGACCACGATTTTGTCGAGCCTTTCAGGGACAGCGTGGAAAGTTGAATCGACCTCTGTCGTTGCAGCGGATCCGAAGTATGTTTCATTACATGGTCTAGGCATTGGCTAAGTCTCTTTGCAGTATTGGAGAAGATTTCGAGGCTCAATACAGAGAGCGAGAGTGTTCGAATGGCCCTGTTTCTAGCCCAGGACAGAGATATCTAGAGGCTGAGTATCGGAGGATAATCTCCAAGCTTATTGAATGTAGAAAACGGAAACAATGCGCATTAGAATCTCAACACGATGATCTGGCCCAAGAAAAGTAGTAACTACCATATAACAATACAGAGGTCTACCACCCTACTGCAACTGTCCCACTTTAGTGGTGTTATGACAACCACTCTAACACAACCACTCTAACTTATCCCCGCAAGGGGGCTCCGGGGAGCTGTCGCTGGCCTATACCCGCCGGATCTGCACAGAAGTCATGAAGGCCCGGAGGCAGAGCTGGCTGGCTCAGGCCCTAGCCCGCAGGTCCCAAGGGACCCAGAGAGCCTACCGGCCCCAACAGGGGTGGAAGCAGGACCCTGTCGCGGCGGCAGCACCCAAGAAGATAGCCAGCCGCTACTTTCAACTCAAGACAGGGCATGCTACTATAGGGACCTATCTAAAGCGGATGCAAGCTCAAGAGTCAGAGGCCTGCAGGGGCTGCCAGGCCCCTAAGGAGTCCATCCGTCACCTACTGTTTGAATGCAGGCAGTGGCGGAGACAGCGGGGAACCCTCTACCAAGCCCTGGATAGGGCCGGTGTGGCAAGACCTACTGCAGCAGAGGATCACCCAGAAGGCCGATTACTAGGAGACCCCAAAGCCACAAAAGCTCTGCTACGGTTCCTAGCAGACACTACAGTAGGCTGCCCCCCAGGAGATCTGGCCCTGGCAGCAGAAAGGGCCCGGAAGGATGACGAATGGGGACTAGAAGCACTAGAGGAAGCGGAGAAAATTGGAGATGGGTAATGGATAGGGGCAGCCCGGGAACAGACCGGGTGATGCCTATACTGGCTTGAAAACAAGGAGAGCCTATAGAGCTCAAAAGCCCTATGCAGATAGGCACTCCAGGGCGAGGAAAAGGTTAAGAATGATCATAGATGGGGGTCTAGCCCCAGGGACTAGATAGGGGCAATAATTCTCATGTTGAACTACCAGTTCAGAATGAGAATTGCAGCCCAGGAATCAGGGTCTATCATAGCCGGAAGGCTCCATATGGACGTTAAACTCGATTAATAATAATAATAATAATAATAACCACTCTCAACAACCACTCTCAACAACCACTCTCAACAACCAACTTGTTGAGGAATGTAGCAATCCGCCTCCATGGAACTTTTGTCTCAATGTATTTCATGCTCTCTGGGTTCAGTGCCAGACACCAAAGAAATGCTAACGAGGTATGGACATGTGGAAGGACATTTTTATCGCCGATGTGTTGGAGGACTATCGCTAATGTTAAGCAATTTCTGTATGCCGCCAGCTTCCTTTACCGATTCCAAAGCTAAATTGAAATTGGAAACCTACAGAACCGCTGCTGCCTTGTCTCAAGATAAACCCCCTTCGTCTCTGCTCCTGAATGATGAGTACCAGCACCAAGCTTGCAGTATGTACCATTCTCATCATAATCTGCAACTGATTCTAACGTTACAGACCATCCGAATCCCTCGGTCGGAAGCCAATGTGCAAGATGAATGTGCTTCTTTCGAACACCTCATGGCTAGAATGGCAGATGTCGACCGCGAAATACAAGCGATCAAACGCATCATCCAAGATGTGAGAAACGACCTGTGCTCTAAGGGCTTGAGTCAATATGTCAGAGGAATATTTCCGCTAAAACGGGGCCAAGTTGTACTCAGTGTTGATGAGGACTGGGCCGCGCCTGTTCAAGCGGTATACGGGGTTGCTGGATTCAAACCATTTGGAGACGACGACCCAATATTCGGTTTCTGTGACAAAGTACTTCGTGGCAAGCTCACTCGGGAAGGGCATATGCTTTTGTCCTCGGCCATCTGATTATCCAGTGTCGCCTGGCATACGCTTTTCAAAACGGCGAGGCGCCGGAACTCCAAGACTGGTTTTCAGCTTGTGAAAAGGAACTTCAGGACCTGCAGCGTCCCCTGGAGTCTAAACATGCCACTGTTCCTGGTAACCAGCTCCTGGAAAATAGGTGGAATGACGTGAAGCGGTTGCAGCAGAGGCTAAGGACCTTCTCTTATGAAGAATTCGTCGAATTCGTCGATTCCTTTCGGAAACATTGAACCCGGAGCGTTAACCATTTGGTAGTCAATACATCTCCTTTTGGGAATCAGCACTGGTTCTCAGGATTCATAATGTAAGCAGTGATAACTGCATTAATTTTCGACTATTTACTCTCTGTACAACTTCATATATCTACATTAGTACTTTCTTTTGTCCAATCGGATTTGCTTGTAAGCTTTCCTTGCGGGCATTTTACAGGGCGCTATCCGTGACGAGTAACATCCCAGACCGCCTGGGACTTGGCCAGGGCGGGGGAAGGAGTGGGAATGAGACACGGACTGCCCACAGCCTTCAGGCATGACACAGGCCCAAACTGAGTTTGTTAGGCTGAAGTCTCCGTATCCTTTCCGGCGCCCTGCTGGAGGACGTGCGAAGATGTAACAAGGCGACTTCCAAGGCTGTTCAGACATGCTTTACGTCCACCGAGGCATCGCAAGCGAGCTCCTGCTAACCGGCGCATGCCTCCGATTGTATTGCTCCACCGCTGATGTGTGCGCCTGCTCTTGAGAAGTTGACAGGTGATTGGTGTTGCTGCTGCTGCTGCGTCAACCAGCTGACAAATGGTCAACTGCAGGGCGGCTGATATTAGACGGGGAATCTTTTGAAGGAGGGATAGTACGCCGTCTCGGCGGGGCTCGATCCTCGCTCGGTCGGAGCACAACTGGGATGAACGAACCGACTGGAAGCATCTCTGACCTTGTTTCCTACTACTCCCAAGTTCAAACTCATTCTTTCTTTATGGGTGTCGGAGAGAGTAAAATATTAGCACAAAATGTGCTCACCGCCTGTCAGAAAGCGGAGAATGAGGGCAAGGACAGATTAGACGACGGTGCCCTCTGGAAAAATGAAGTCAGTATCCCACCAACTGTACGCAACAGAATCTTAACAATCCCAGGCTATTTTAAAGGCTGCCAAGAATATTTTCAAGCAGATTCCTCGACATATCCGTGCCCCCCGCCGTCAGCCTGCTGTCCAGAAAGCCACGGGTTCCACTTCCAAGATCACCACTCCTCAAGTCGTTCTCGACTTGCTAGAAAGACGTGAAAGGCTCTTTGCGCAGGAGCAGGGTGTAGGTCATGGAGAGTCTCGAAATTGCGTACTGGCTGAATACTATATGCTTGGGATTCGCATTGAGAGGGAACAATATCTTAATACCATCCGCCTAAGGTTAATTTTCGTTGTCTTCTACCGGGTGAAGCAGGCAATTGAACCAAGAGGTCTTTGTTATGAGGCGAGCTACTTTTTGGCACGAATCATCAATCGCTCGAGTATCATCAACGATGCGCTTAAGGATATTGAGAAGAACGTACGGAGCTGGATCAACTATGGGCAGAGATACGAGCTGTTGGCAGAAGATCTCGGAGGACTAGGGACTTTGTTCATTCTCCCCAAAGATATTGCTGAATCTGTGTAAGTTCCCTTGCCAGTGCTTGCTCCTTCATAGCTGACATTCATCTAGGTGGCAAAAAGAACTTCCGAAAGAGAAAACACACGAGGACCGTGTCGCGCTAATCGATTCTCTAAAACAACGAGGTATTAGTCAAGAAGCCGCAGAGAGACGTCTGCATGATTTTGCAGATGGTGAGGTCTCAAAAATCTGGTGTCCGATCAAACAATGTGTGGAAGACGAACTTCAACATGCCTTTTCCCACGCGACGCTTCCGATGGACTGCAGGCGGTCGGCGACATCTACAGGTATGCGCTTTGCTTGAGCCCAGTATCTTGTTTCTAACAAGCATATCAGGGGACTTTCCCCAGGCCGCTACCTCAACCGAAGCCCCAGCGAATGAGTCTTCGGACTGTAGCCGATCAGATCCCGAGTCAATACGAAACATGAATGCTGCGGGTTTGGATGATTCTATCCCTAGTTATACCAATATGCAGACGTATCTGAATGATCAGCATGGAACATATAATCCACAACCTGGAACCGCACACAATTCAAACTCTTCCGCAGTAGACCTTTTCAACGCGAAAGCAGATGGTATGCCCTTTCCCCTAAAGACCTTCGCCTTTGAGTCCTGACATGAGTGCTAGAATGTCGGCCGCAATTCTCCGGTGCGCCTAGAGCACAGGATCAAGTGTCAATTGCAGCCCCTGAAACAAGCCGAAGTTCGCAGTCTCTGGTGATGGCAACAAACCCTTCCAACAACACATCTGCGCAAGATTCGCAGCTGCAGAATTTCCCAACCCAGCGGGAACTCCCCTCTGTTCCTGGAACTGCCGAGCAAATCGCAAGGCGAAATAATTCAGACTCTGCAAATGAAGAGAGAACTCCGACGTCGTCAAGCTGGCATGGCTATCTCATGCCGTCCACAGATCCCATCGGTCAAGGGGCAAATTATGATCTCTCGATTTCTCCCTCAACTCATTCGCAGCAAGCCAATAAGCGTCGTCGTTTGATGTCTGCACCGCAGCAAGGGTCACAGTTAGTCTATATTCCAAGCACAGCGCATGCCAGCCCAGAACCATTGGAATCTGCAAATGAAACGGGAAGGCAGTCTGTTCTCAGACACGAAGCAGGAATTGGTACGACACAACAACCGAACCATTGGCGGTCGAGGTCAATGTCTCATTGGAACTCAAGCACTGGGAGTGCCTCCACTGCTGTGCCTCATGGTATGTAATTTCCTTCGAAATGTGTCTCGTCATTTCACTTTTCAGTTCCGTTAACGAAGGCCCTTAGGATACGGTCGACCAGAGCCTCATACGCTCATGCCGCAGAACAGAGAGAATAGGGCATCTGTGGAGCCACATCAAGTAACATTCTCCATCCGGAGAGACGACCAATCAAGCATTCCAGGAGCAGAGCAGGCTCCAGATGCATCAGTGGATGCCCAGATATACGCTTATTCACAGACAGAGGCCACTCATTCCTGCAACAATAGCAGTGTCAACGGATCTTTCGCAATGTGGCAACTCTCTCCTTCTACTAACCCCCTTTATCCTCAAGTGGCAATCGACGATTTCAATAACATGGGAGTTGCAGGGGGTTTCGCAACTCCCAATGAGAGCATTGCGGCCCAGGGATTCAGAGACGTATCTTATCAACCCGTGACAGGGGATATCAATAACATAGGAGTTGCGGCGGGTTTCGCAACTCCCAATGAGAGCATTGCGGCCCAGGGATTTATGGATGTCTCTTACCAATTCACAGGAGGGGATTTCAGTAATCATACAAGCATAGCAATGGGCGTAGGGTATTCCCACTGAGCCCAGCATTTGTTGGTGTTAGTAATACAACCACTGTAATGTGAGGATTCTTACTATAGACCAGTGTGGCCTTCCTATGCTTCATATCTGTCGCATGACAAATTTTTGTTCGAAGAAACAATGATTCAAGTGCGGTACTTTTAAGGACAATGAGTCGAAGAGTAAAGCATGCGATTTTCCAAGCTCCCTGTGGCAGATCGTCTTCAAGAAGGAATACAATCACGTCTATTATCATTGAAGGTGGGATATCACCAACACTACCAGCTTGCCCCCTTCCGGAACTTCAATGGAACATGTCCCGGGAATGTGGTAATAGTGGTCTGTATCCACGGTCAACCCGCCGAGTTTTACGTCTCCAAACACATGTAGAGGTATCATCATTGTGAAAGTCGGTGCAGTGAGTGAATCTCCTGGGAAAAGAACCAGGCCGCCGGTCTTGTAATTTGTTATTTTCTCAGGTAGATTGGTATAGACTTTGGAGGAACGGGTCTAGAGCAGCTATCAGAATTCTAGATCAACACTTCAATACACAGAGGGAAAATAAAAGGGTATCTTACTGTAAGGAAATACTCTGCGATAGCAGCATTTATCGGGGCGTCGCAGGCATCTGTCGGAAAGAATCTTGCGATTCTATCACGCTTAGGCTTTGGGAGGGACTCAGCAACAGGTTTAGCTTCTGCCCATGCTTGTTCTGCGCAATTTCTGACATTGTCTGAAAAAATAGGAACGACTGGACTGGATATCGGATTGCTGGAAGCCATGTCTTTGCATGCGTCGTGTCAAAAATTTTGTTGGGCTGGTTGCAAAGGCCCCCTTCCAAATGGCAAGATCAGCTAGCTCCTTTCTGATCAGAAGGTTATTAATCTCTCCAACAATCTAACAAACGATGCTTCCTTTAAAACATTTCAGTTAAGCGGCTTACCTCAGTCCAGTGGCGATATGGATGGTTGATGCTCCTGCAATAAAGTCTTGGGAGGTTAGCCAAGCTAGATGTCCGTGAGTGCCCGACAATCGGTCAATGTTGTCATCTGCCGCTAGGGGTTCTCGTGACCCGACTTAGTACCCCGCAAATGGGTCTGCCGCACTGTTAGGCCGCATTGCAGTTTCTGTATATGCCAAAACATTTTTGTCTCCAGCAATAACACTTTGCTCATAATTCCTGGGGCTATGCAGAAGGAAGCAACACATTCACGACAAGAATGTCGAACTGCGCTGGCAGGAAAACTCTAGGCAACCAACTCAAGCTGTTTGAGAGCCGGAGTGCGGATCAATTTCCGAGCCATTTAAATGTCCTCGCGGCCGCGGCATGAGCAAACTGCTTCAACTCAATTGGTTTATCTATAGCCTTCTGATATGTGCTTGGCCTCTTTGACAGATGCTACAAACTCTCTTTGGCTATTTGTATTGAGAAAGACAGATGTTAACAACTCAAGAAGATGTCCTGTATCCTGTCAAAGGAATCTTTTATGAAGCCTCATTTCGAGATTTTGCAAAACGATCGCGACGATTCAGGCGAATGCGAAGGAAGAAATATAGAAACAGAGATGTCTGATATTCTATCAGACATCAATCTATGGACTTCATCTGTACTAACTAGAATGCAGCATGGATGTTCGACACTCTGATCAAGCCCATCGAGATCATGATCAAAGATCCCGCGCTACTCTTCACCAACGTGTACACCTCGCTAATCTATGGGATCTACTACTCCTTCTTTGAGGTGTTTCCCTTAGTCTATCCGCCACTGTACGGGTTCAACCTTGGAGAAACCGGAACAACCTTTGTACATGTAATCGTGGCTTGCGGTTTTGGAATGGTGATCTATGTGTCGTATCTGCACTTCTACCTCATGCCGGATATCATCAAGAATGGGCTCCGCGCACAGGAGACTCGCTTGGTTCCTGCGCTGTTTGCAGTATTTGGACCCCCTGTTGGACTTTTTATCTTTGGTTTGTCTCACTCTATCCCATCCCGCCTTTTTATAAACACCACTAAACGTGAGGTAGGATGGACCGCCTGCCCATCAATTCACTGGATTGTCAGTGTTATTGGCATTGTCATTTACGGCATCTCTGTATTCATCATCTTGCAGTGCATCTTTGTCTATATCCTGCTTTCATATCTGCAGTACACGGCATTGCTGTTTGCAGGGAATGACTTCTGCTGCTCTACATTTGTGTTTGGGTCCATTTTTTTCTCCAGGCTGATGTATGTAAATCTGGGTGTTGGGAAGGGGATCAGTGTGTTGGGGGGTTTGAGTGTTCTTGGGATTGTGAGTTCGCCTCTTCCTGCATCTTTGCTGACATGTGGAAGTTACCTGGAAAAAGGATGGAACTAATATCAGACCAGACTGGGATGTTTGTTCTTTATCTCTATGGTGCAAAGCTGTGTGCAAGGTCAAAGTTTGCGGTTTCTTGAGTGTCAGGATATATAGAATTGTTTATATGGTCCAAGAGTCAATAGAAGGTAGGTTTTAGAATATCTGGTCAGATTGGTTTCAACTAATACAGTACATGAAAGATGATAGAAGTTGCGGTATATAGAACAAAAATAGTTATATCCATATTATTGATACATTTCCCTCTGTTAATATACAACTTCAATGCCAAAAATCCCTCATGGATCCTTTGGGCGGTTTTTCTTAACGGCAACAGGAGAGTTGTAGAGGTTACTGGGGTTCAACTAGTTTTAAGCTAGCTTTATTCGCCCTTCAAGTTGAATATTCAATCTAAACATGGATGTTTGTCTAAATTTATATATGCGCGACTTCCCAAGAGAAGTGATCCTCAAGATGGGCCTGTTCCCGCTCATCCCGGCACACAAACCTGGGGTCATTCTTGTTACACTGGCAGGACTGGGAGACACTCTACAATGGTATTGATGTGTATAATATTAAGCTGTTTAGTGAGAAGATGTAACAGACATTGTGCATTTCAGTTGCCATTTACATCTTCACTGAGGTCATACACATGTGGAGTTAACAGTAGTCATCATACAGTTGAGGGCTTTGCCAGCAACTAGTGGAGAAGATAGATAATCTATTTTGTTTGCAGAGTGTTATTGACGGTGATATATCTAAGGGATTTTTTGATTGGTGATTCGGCCCGAGCTAAGGAGATGAAGGACCGAGGTAAGTGCGGACAGGGAAAGAGATATATTAGGCAGTGAGGGTTTTATGTTAATATGAATGCATACTGTACATACATGCTAGTGTGTACATACATAGGATTGCTAGGAACACTGCACTGGACATGATTGCAATGAAAGTTTCAATTTTCAGATAGAAAGCTATCCTGGGTGGTAATGTGTAAGTTGCTTGTGTTGCGGCCAGTCAACCTGAATACAAGAGCAGCTGAGTACATTGTTTTCCTATAAGAGTTTGCCCCTTTCTACTGATTTCAGTATTTCAAGCAATAGCATGTACAGAAAAGGCCCTCAGGGGGTTGTTTCCTTCTGGATATATGTAAATCCACACATGCCACAGTGTTCCCCGGCCCAGGCACATAGACAGTTTAAGAGTCAGGATATTGCTCCTCAAATCTTGAAAATAAGACCACAGAGGAAGTGAGGCCCGCTCCAACTGCACACTATATCTAAGCCTGTTTATTGCCTTGGTTCTAAGCGCTTCTTGAATGGAGTCCAGATTTGAGCCCTCGGATCTTTACACGCTTTCAAGTCTTACACCTCGACGGTTAGCAGTTTGTGTCAGGAATAGCTTACGCTACCGTATACAGCTCGAGGATCTTTCCTAATTAGGATAGTCGGGACTATACGATCATGTGACAGAACTCTTACCCCTCTTTTTCAGATCTCGTTCAGATAGATTAGAATCCAAGAAGAGCTCCTCGATAGGAACTAAGGCATACTAGACCGTACGAGATTCAGTGAACTCGACAGTTTGTCATACTCCTGCCCAGTCTAGTTTAGACTTCAGTCGCCACCTGCCCTGAAGCTTCTTTTTGTCTGAAAACAAGTTCCTGCTGTAAAAAGTCTGTCAGTTGGATTCCAATGAAAGTCTCTAGCGGTGCGTTTACTGTTCTTCTGCCTAGCAGTTGACCAATATCACAGCTACAGAAAACTGGCCATCAAAAACTTAGTATAGCCTCAACTGCATTAGTGCCGATGCTTCACAACCGCCCTAGTGCAATCAATCTACAACCGCTCTAGTACAGCCTTAGTGCAGCCAACCATTCCACAACCACTCTAGCGCAATCCTTTGCAACTGCTCCAGCGTAAACACTCCTGTGGCATTTTGTGATTTGGGTGGTTACCGCTCAGAGCACTTGCGTTTTTGAGGGACAGGTGTAGTTATACCACATTAACCATTATGAAATATTACTGAACAGCAATGCAAAAAGCTAGTCAAGAATTGCCATTCAAAAGCAAGCACTCCAAAACACTAAGGTCAGCCATTCAAGTTCAACCAGGCCCCTTCTAGACAATCACCTATCCCGCAATCACAGAATTTAAATTAATCACTAGAGAATTCTTACCAACAACAAACTTCAGCTGCAAGCCAGCATCAGAAAATCTATGCCAAAAGGTACCACGGTTAAAGAAGCAATTTAATTGATGTTAGCAAAGATCCTTGAAATTATATTCTCCAAGACTCCTGCTATGGAAAAGTCAATGGAAGACACATAACTCTCCTCCTGAACTCACATCAGGAGAAACTTCTGTACTGGGGTGTTCTGCAGCTCCTAGTAATAGGTAGCTATATCGTCAAATAGACTGATCAGGCAAGGGAACTAGTCCTCAAAGGGTATTTGTTAATGCGGACTTTGACAGATTTTCATCTTGGGGGTTCTCATCCAGATATTCAACAATGGGCTTGTGTGTATGTACTTTTGTGCTTACCTCAGGGACAGCAAGAATCTTAAACTTGCTTTTCCAGGGGTGATTGTTTCTGAATCTTACACAGGAATATTATCACTTGTGTTGATGTGATTTCTAAATTTTAAACAAAATAATGGAAATCAAAAGAAAAAGAAAGCAACCCTTTTAGATGCATACACTCCATTAATGTTCCAGAACTGAACACAGCCGTTTCATTTCAAGCAGACTCCTGCTGTTAGCAAAGAAATAACCATAGTTCTGAGCAAAACAACATATCAAGATAACTAGTAGTTCTGTTGCTCTTATTATCCTGCAACCTTGAGGGTTGTGTTTTATTACTTCTCTCTCTGTAAGTGTTTATGCACTTCTTCATCCCTGAGTCTCAATTTGGCTTGGTCTTCAGGTAGGGGAAATTGCACTTCATAGGTGAAACATAACAAGGTGATCTCAACTGACAGACAACACAACTAGGGTAAAAGCCAAGCGCCTACCAAATAAAACTACTCAGTAGTAGGTTAGTGTGTTGACCTGCCAGTAAATGTGTTACTGAGCAAGGGTAACTAAACTGTCTATATGGTAATGAGCATTCTTATATATCCTATTTTCTGTATACCATCCTGGTATACCTTCCCACTGGTATATTCCTCATGGTGTGTCTATACCCATCATACCGGTACATGGTTGTTTCTTTCTGTCATCACATGTCCTAGGTTCTCACCTCCTACCTTGTGGGGTATCACTTCACCATGCATGGCTGTGTTGGACAGCGCCTAGTCCGGTTGGTTCATGACAAGGAATTTAGAAAAGCTAATGAGCTAGCCACTTAGTGAGCAGGGTGATATCATATTCCCACCTTTTCTATGGCCTGAAACGGTCACCACAAGGGTGAATGATCATTCCTCAAGATCTTAAACAATGGGACGTCCACAATTAAACAACCACCTAAGCATCTCATTAAAAACAACAGCTATTCATTGTTTTTCTCTGTTTGCTATATTATTTCATGCCCTTCAGGATAAGTGTATGTAACAGTTCATCAAAGTCACCCTGCCCTAACAGCAAGACAGGCTGAAGGACCCCAAGTCCCAATCCAATGTTTCCTGAGGATGAGACTCCATTAAATATACGCCCCATCTTCTTCCCTTGCCATGGCCAAGAATGTGAATTTTGAAATCTACTTCTTTGAAGCTGTCCTCTTGTCTGAATCATCATGCGTTGGTCTCGGGGGGTTTGGGTGTGGTTTCACCAAAGGTAACTGATATACACTTTCTCTTGTTCATGCTAACACGGGCTAGGTGGGAATGTAAACTCAAAAAAACAGTGCTATTCTCCTTTCACAATGACAAGGTGCAACCGTACAAATCACAACGGCCCCCAAGGGCAATTCCTATTCTTTCTAAAGATACACCACTGCATGGGTCAGGTGAAAACTGGAGCGGACCTCTATTACGCTGTCTCAACTGCAAAAAATGTTGGTCCTGGTTGTATCATAGACTGCATGTCATGGATCCTGGAAAATATCCCTGCAACGGCATCTGCTCCCGCACGGAATGTGCGGCTGCTCATCTGCCACCAATACCAGAACTCCCGACCACTCCTGAATGAGTCTGAAACAAACTTGTAGGAGGTTCCCTGCCAGCAGTACTATCTAAGGGGTCTTCACATTATAATGGCTTGGCAAGAAATGCATACTCTCTTTTCCTTTTTCTATGAATCCCTTTTTGTTGTGCATGATGTTGTCAACAAGTGAAATTCTTCTATTTCAATTGCATATGGGGTTCATACCAAGAATATCCCTAGAGGTCTGTTACCTGAAATAATTAGCACGCGAGAGGGAACAGAAAAAGAACAGGACTCTAAGACTGTTACAGTTTACTTCATGGTTTTGAAAAAGGATAGTTTTCCAACGGCCATCTTATGCGTCTTGAACATCCCAATTGAAAACAGTTAGAGTGTTGAAGGGAACAGACTATTACAAGGATGGGACAGTGAAGTTGCCCGGATGCCAGTTATCATCAATGACTTTTATCAGGCTCGATTCCATGCTAGATACTTAGTCTTCATTCCTTGCTAGAGATGTTGTGGCTGCAGATATTAGGTTGTTCTGTCCTGCCAAATTGTTTGCTAGCACTACACCCATTAATAGCATGTCTCTTTGGGAAAGACAGAAAATTCAATCAGCCGTAACTTACCTTACTGACTCATCACCAGCGCTGGTACAATTAGAATGACTCCGCACCGGTGTCTCTGCAGAACACATATGCTTACGGCACGTCTGCAAAGGATTCTGCAGGAAAGTGAGCCCGGCCCTCTTGAGAGAAGGACAGAGAATACTTTTGTCAATTCTGTGTCTCCCCGGCTTGCAGATGCTGTAGAGCTTGAATCTCAACGACAGTCAAGAGTACCACCGCCAGAGCCAGTTGTCTGGCAGAAATCGTGTGACTGTTGCCCGTCTATCTGGCACGCAGGCCTTGTCTGAGCACTAGCTTTGATCAGAGTGATGCGCAAACCGAGATATCTGTATCCCCCAGCACTTCAGACCAGGGGACGAGACTGGCGGCCGAGAAGCAGGAGTTACTCCTTCGATTTACGAATGTGGCCATGAGAACCGTACAAGATCTATCATTGTGACTGGAGGAAATGGTTAAATGTCCGGGTCATCCTCTATTGCTTTTTGAATACCTGGGATCAGTTGCGGTATGGCCGCTCCTAATTGTTTGACGAGTGTCGAAAAGAGTCTTTTCGCATTCCCTCGGTCTTGCTCACCCCTTTTGAAGAAGAAGCTCGCTCCAAGGAGGTTTCGCCCTTTAAGACGGCCCGCAACGTTTTGGGAAATCGTTGACTTTCCAGTCCCTGCCATGCCGTTTAACCAAAATATACATTTTCCGTCGGAAATCTGAGCCCAGTTGTCAATGTCGCGCAGAAGCTCAACCCGGGTTCCTGATAGGCATTCTGTATGTTGATTCTCCTAGTCATTAAATGCTGCCCCTTTGGCAACCTGTAATTGCTGAGATAAATTTTTTGACTGAGAATACTTGTTGTCATTCTGAATAAGTGTAAGCTTCATGAACCTAACTGAAGCATACACGACTCACGTCTGATCAATCTGTAAAGTTAAACTGGAGAGTGTCTTGTACCCCTCGATATCACTGACAGCTTTGTCAACCCCTGCGTATTTTAAGGGTCACGGGTCACTTTAAAGCACGAAATCCCCATCTGCTCATTGTTTTTTGGGTTATTTCCGGGTTGATTCGGTCCTTCAGTGTTTGAGGGTGGAAGAGCAGTAGGCAACATCATTGAATAGTTTTTGTGAGGTGCGTAATTCTGAGCCCTTCGGTTCGTGAAGAAGCTTATCAAGGGCTTCCAGTACGACTGTAAGGGCTCTGATATTCTGCTGCAGATGGATGATATCTTGCTTTGCATCCCCTTAACTGATCAGCTGTCCTGTGTCATCAGAAGTCCACAAGCCCGATTGGACTGGCAGCGCGTGTCACGCGTAGCCTGATGCTCCTTGTACCGTATTAATTATA
Organism: Thermoascus crustaceus; assembly: GCF_041956765.1. Lineage (NCBI taxonomy): Eukaryota > Fungi > Ascomycota > Eurotiomycetes > Eurotiales > Thermoascaceae > Thermoascus > Thermoascus crustaceus. The sequence continues at coordinate 1,114,920 of NW_027192536.1, read as the reverse complement.
CATTAATGTACATAACATTTACACAGCCCGCGTATCAAAATGTTGTTATTCCAAAGTCTTTTGTCCCTCATGCTTCCATGTATATTATAATTTCCAATTTAACCCTTACTTAATTTGAATGTTATATAGGCTCCCTTCTGTGGACGGATGTGGTATCTGATTAGATGCGTTTTCTTGTGAATATGTCAGTGCTTCCATCGAAGTGGTCCTTTTGCATAAAGGATTGCCTTCCCTGTCCCCTGCGGTCTGGATGACTAAGCATTTCCCTACCGCCGCGAGGTCCGCTCCCGCGACTGTCATCCTGCCACTGCGCGTATCATCCTGCTTCCGCGAATATCGCTCTGCTGCTACGAACATCGTCCCTCTCCTGTGATTGTCACCCTCTTGTTGCGCGAGTATCGCTCTGTCGTCGCAATAAATTGTCCCGCTCCTGCAAATATCATTTTCCTACCAGAATTGCGCTCTCACCTGGTAAAATCGACTTGCTGAACTCAATATCGCCGTTCTCCAAGCAATATTGTCTATCTTAGAAGACATTACATATACCAGACGATATGGCGTCACAAACATTGGCAACTGATCAGGGAAGAAAAAGGGGTACTAAGGATCAGGAGTATCGAAAAAGACGAAAGGTTTTAGACAGTTCCAAGACAACTACAGATTGGGGTTACTACAGTACAGACATTCCAACATTCGGTCAAAAGGGTGCATTGGAGTTACGCGCTTTTCTGCATCGACTGGAGAAAGTTTCAGCATTTCCACAGACGAGAAGAGATGAGGCAGCTAAAGCAATCCAGGACTTGCGTGCAATCCGCTCAAAAAATGAGATACTGGATCGGATCAGCAGTCGGCTTTCTACTTTGCCACCAGATAATGTTATTTTCCTGGATGGTCAAGACTCTCTAAAAAAGGCACTTAGCCAGCAGTTTCCGGTTCCACTCCTACATAAGGCAACAGCAAAATCTCCCAGCCTTGGCTCCCGTACAGAATTTTCCCTCAAGGAATTCCTGGATTACCTTTCAGAAAAGAAGGAACTCCAAGTGGATGTTTATGACTACTCAATTGAGAACCCTGATGAAAGGACCCGTAAGACAACTGTTGATGAGGCTCTTTCATGCTTTCAGTCAGAGGACGATGACCGCCCTGCACTCAACTTCCTGGATATTGAGAATGACCTAGGAGTTCAGTTCTGTCCCTTGTCAATTTCACGTCAGGACATTCGGAACAAAATTTCAGAAGGAGAGCAACATGGCATTGGGAAAACTGCCTCAAAATCAATGGCTAAGGTGCAGAAGGAATTTTTTCTTCTCTCTTGCAACAATGCCATTTCTTCAATCCATGTTGACACAGGTGGCCAGCTTACCTGGATTCTGGTGATTGCAGGACGGAAGATATGGTACTTCCCACGCCATGCCACAGCAGAAACACTACGCTGGCTAGCTGAAGCTGGGTCCCAGAGCCCGGAGGACTATAGAGAAGGTTGGATCAAGGTTGAATTGTGCGCTGGAGATCTCTTGGTGCTGCCACCAGGGTACCCACATGCAGTGCTTACGCCTAAGACAGAGGGGGAGAAGGGTTGTTTGGCGGTCGGTGGTCATTTCTATACAACAGCTCATCTTCCTTCCTCTCTGGAAGGATTGTTTTTACAAGAGAACTATCCAGGAATATGCAATGAGGACTTGGATTATTTGATCTACCATAATCTGGCCAGAATTATTCGAGGATGTCATGGAGTCACAACATCTGCTGAGAGGGCTCAGATTGTTAGCAGCTGTTCTCTCTTCCTCTCCCAATTACAAGAGACTGAACTTGAGGATGTCCTAAAGGATGTTGGTGCATCCTTCAAATCTCAGGCCCGCCGGTGTGAATTTATGGACAGGGTTCTGGCTTTACAGTCTCCTGGAGTCTCGCATGATTGTTCAGCAGCACGAAGAGAGTTCCTTCAAGCTCTCAAGGAATTTAAAGAATCCGTGCTTAATAGCTTCCAGGATTAGATCTTCAAACGTTATCGTCACTTGTTGCGAGATTGAGGTTTATATCAGTTGCTGGCTCCGACGAATTTGACATTACACGTCTTTTCCCTCCTTTAAATGCAGTTTGTGATGATCAGCTGGATGAGATTGTCAATATCGCGCATGCCTCTTTAGGATTCAGGTTGTGTGCAGCCAGAGAGAAGATCGAATGGGAATAACAGTCTAATTTGGGTCGAGAAGAACACTACTATGGGGAAAGATCAGGATCTAAAAGGATGGCAAAAATGTATCAAACATTATCTGTTTATGAACGCCATACTGTTTTCCACATACCTACTTAGGAAAGGTATGTTTCAAAAAGGTAGTCACCCACAAGGAACCTCTTTGCTGAATATAAGGATGATCCATAAGTACTATCCAACACTAAGATTCGTGATTGAATAAGGGCGACAGATGGAAAGGCATCATGGATCTTCGACAGGTGGCACTCAGTCAAACTTTTATTCGACTGGGTTTGATTTTTTTTTTCTTTCATAAGGTGGAGGTGCTCCATAAGGCTTTCTCTTCGGCAAAGGGCTTATTATTTGAATCCTCAAATGTCCTGCGACGGGCAAGATGATGTTTTGCCTGGTCAAAAGGAAGTTTCATAGCAAGCCAGATAGACTTAGAATATCTACCAAGACTTGCTACCGCTTTCTGAGCAGTCAAACGGACAGCAAGCTTCGAAAATGGGGTCTTGTGCGGCATATGCAGGTCAGAAATTCTTTCCTTGGAAGAGGATTCCAGCACCTTGTGAATATCAGAGAGAAAGTCTTCTGGGATCTTCTGAGCCTTGTATTTTGTTCCACACCGCTCCTCTCTAGAGTCCCAGTTTCCAGGATAACCTGGAGATGCAACCATGATTCTGAAGTTGTCAGCTCGGAGGTATGACATCGCCTCCTTAATCGCGTCAGGCTCAAATTTCCTCCAGAGGCGGTCACCGCTAAGCAGCCACTTTCTAGGTAGTGCTCTCTGCATGCGACTGGCCAGATCAAGGGTGAAGTCGCTAGCAGAGGACTTCTTCTGACACCTGAACTTGGCTTCTGCCTGACGTTCAATTTTGTCAAAAATCCATTGTTCAGGTGGTCGCTCCTTAATCATAGCAATGTAGTGGAAAATCACCTTGACCACTTCATGATACTGCTCAGTCCCCTTCTCTGTCAATCCAACAGACACTGTAAAAAATGTACAGCCCGGACAAATAGTTATGCGGCTGGCAGAAATTTTCTTTGCCCATCCTTTTGCCTTAATATACACCAGGATGCTGCCACGCCCCTTGTGTTTGATGAGATGACTAATATATTGGCTGGGCTGTGACTGGTACAATTGCTCCTCATCAAGGAACGGGAACATGATGTACAGGAACTGTCCAGGTTCCATTTTCTTTGCGAAGATTTCAGTGCACAGGTGATCTGACAACCATGGTTCCCCAGAATCCCAGTGATTTTGTGGCGGCTCTTTACTTTGCAGATCTGCAAATAATTCGCCAACCCATTGCTCCAGCAGATCCAGCGGCTCACTCCCTAGGACAACCAACTTCATGCGATTTGCTGAATAGTGGTTCTTATACCAATCAGCAAACTTCTGGCAGATATCAGCACCCTGTTCTTGGAGGCCATCTTGTAATATCTGCATATTTCCATGTGGGGTGCGATGATAAGGATGCTCTGGATTGGAAAGAGACTTGATCAGAAGCACAAGGCGCCACTGATCATCTTGTAATGCCTGGTCACGTTCAGAGCCAGCTTCCATAAGAGCGCGATCCAATGTCGACTCAAGAAAGAGGGGAGAGATAAAGAACTGGGCAAAACAATCAAGAGCATTGTATAGAGGTGACATTGACTCTCTCAACAATGATCTGGCACTGCTAGTTGTCCTGTTGGTTGCAGCAATCTCAAACCAATAAGTTGTCTCCATAGTGGTAGTCCAGGCACCTGATAATCCTGAATGGGACGAAAGGTACTCACAATAGGCATTTTCCTCTGGATACTATGCAAGAAATGACAAATTAGTTACTATTCAGTCTGATGTGGCATGTGTGAGGGAAACACAGTGTAAGCAACAGCCACTCTATCCAACTTACTTTCTCTGTTCTTCCCATGGATAGCAAATGCTGTAAAACATATGCCATGCCCGGCATATTCTTATCATCTAAGTAATAGCCAACACTGACGCTGACAGCCACGCTGGCCTTGTTGGTATCAGGATCATGGACCAGTAGCGCCTCAAGATTGTTGGGTAGCTTTATCACTCGATAAGAACAAGTATCACAGATAGGCTTCTCAAGCTGGTCCGTAATACGCTCGATCCCGGTCATGTTGGATGAAATACTGAGCAAGAGAGCAGCAGAATTGGGACAAGGAGCAGGAAATAATAGAGCCTGGGAGGATAGAGTTGATTGCAAAAGCTTTATCAGGGAAGGGGAGGCAATGTCCTAGTGTAGTGTTGGAATTGTGAATTTTGCAGGCTGGGTAATTGGGATCAACATGCTACTTGTTTAAATACATACTGGACGGGGTAGGGTAATGACTTGTTATAAAATTTCTCCGTGCTGCCAAGCGCGAAGGACGAGTCATTGTCCATAAAGTATTGGACTGAAAACTGTAAATATCCAATCAAGTCTTTCCTTATGTGGACAGTGGACTGCCCATCATGTGAGATAAGACAACCGGTGTCTGTAGGGCTACTGCTCTGAGGTCACGCCATAGGGAGTAGCACTAGCTCTGGCGAGGCGGGTAGCTGTCTGAAGTCAATTACGGTGTGAGCATACCCGTTCAATTACATGGATGGTTCCATGTGGCTAGACGCTAATCCCCCAGGTACTCCACCATAATCCCATTCAAACTTAGAGTCCTAGAATCTCCTCTTCATCGGTAACACCCAACAGGGCTTGGGAGATCAGGGAGACGGCTGCGAGCCAAGCCAGTTTAGTTGATCCCTGAAGGATTTCCCGTACAGTTGCACAGACTGCCCTGTTCTCAGCTAATTAGCTGCTGTGTACTAGTTCCAGTGCGTGTTGCTTTGTTGCTACTCCGTCCCTTAGACCCCATGCTTCCAGCATCATCCACCGCCTTTGCTAACGCAAATGAAGGTGGAGAAACAGTTTGCTTGTTGATAACTGGCTTTCGTTTCATATGTAATGTAACTTGAAAATGGTGAGACAATGAGTGCCAATTTTTGGTGATGATGTTTGTAAGTTGCTAATTCTCTTTGCGCAAGCAAACCATCACTGGGCCGATTAGGAGCCTAGGCCGTCGGACGGAAGCGGATGGCTCCCCGAAGCAATCATGTTTTGAGGGAACAAGACCAGGACTAGGGAGGTCATGCATCGTATAACGGCATCCATACAGATTTATGCTGGTTGGAGGACGGGGTGGGCAGTGTGCCCACCATTACCCTTACGTGAACTTTACCATACACCGCTTCTCGTATATCAACACCAGACCAGGGTCGCCGCCCTGCTGCTGGGTGATCTGTGAACAGTCCATCTTTGCAGTTGAGTGCCCAAACTGGCAGGGCGACACAGGGCCGCGCCAGCACGTATATTGCTAGTCTTGTGGCTAGAGGTATTGTCCAATTGGGTGCAGGTACAATGAGTGCAGAGGTGATGGCGGCGGTGCAAGGACGATGTCGCGAGTGCGAGCACGATGGTGCCGGTGCGCTGAGAATGGCAAGGGTGCGCCGGCTTGATGATGGTCATCCCAGGGCGGCCGGATGGGGCAACCATACTGCCTCTAAAGGTTGCGGCCCCTGAGTATGCACCGGCTGCCTCATCTCACACGATGGAGGGCATACCGAGGAGGCCTTTGAAAGATCCCTTTAGTGGTAGAGCGCGCCAGATTGGATCAAGGGGGTATGGAGCTCCTTTCCGCGGCTCACCTGTATCAGGGGTCTCCATGAGTCTACGCGTATGCTAGAACAGCGCTTCCACCCGAGATTTGCACCTCCCTCTGGGACAGATGATCGCCCTGCAGGTGGACTGCGCCATGGACAGCTCCCTCAAGCCTTGCAGCGTGCATTGGCCCTGACGGGGCAAAAGTCATCCGGTCACTAAACAGGCTGAGGCTGGAACAGGTTAAGAACCGCCAACATGACAAGATAGTACTAGGTCCCCTGCACTAGCAGATGGCGAGATATCCAATGATATCTACAGATATATAGGTGAGCTTAGCTGCCTGTTAGACAATTTGCAAGTAATTTAGACTAATGCACATTGTCCGCTTGCGAGCTGATCGTTGGCCTGCTAACGGCGGCTCAGACAGAGAGAAAACCCTTTATGCTATCCTTGTATATTCTCTTGTATTTATATAATTTATATTCGAGTATGCGGTGTTTACATATAAGACTTAGAAGCACAAGAGCATTGGCGGTCTCATACCTTCACACACAAGACGTCCTCTTCATCTGCCAGGTGTGAAATATGGAACACCAACAGAATCAGACGCGCCCACCGGAGCCTCAAAGACAGTATACATGGAACGTGGAGGACATACCAAAGGCCTTTCTGGCAGTTGCCACCCGCCGAGAACGGGTGAACGGCGAGCGTGTTGGAGTAGGGGACAAGCGAATGCAGCTACATCGAGACTTGGATAACCTCACTCAGTCTGTCGAATCTCTTCAGAGTGTCTTCAAATCCCTATTGTCCCATTCAGCAGGCGACTTATTTCGGGACGCATCTGCTCAAGTTGAGCAGTTTAACGCATCTCTGTCGAGGTTCCGCGCAACGAAGACTGAGTACGACGAGCTCGATGATAAGTTATGTGGTGGTGAATGGTCCCCATCCTCAGGCATTTAACAAGTCGATGTCTTCTTTCCACTTCTCTGTTCCCGCTTCCTTGGCCGAAGGCCCACCGGATGACTTATCTTCCGTCCAGAACGACTCATATGAACATATGTTTGGCTCCGGCACGAAAATTGGTGAACTACCCTTCCAAAGAAGCATATCCATACCAATCCAAACCCACAATCGGTTGTCTATCGCCCCCAACAGCACAGTTCACCACGGTAAAACTGTCACAAAACCTCTCGTGTCCTACTCAGAAAGCGATCTAAAAACCCTCCCCACTCTCCTTCTGGACGTCCGAGCGGGGGATCTTCAAGGAAATCTGGTTTCACAATTTAGTAGTCGTCATGACCGAATACATCGATGGCTCCTCCATATGCTGCAAACCTCCTCCTGGGAGGTCAGGAGACTTTATATTTGGTATGTGGCAGAAGCTACAAGAGAACGCTGCCCTGTGCAGGATGAGAAGACATGGTCTGGCTTGGTACTAGAACTTTGGTTCAATGATATTCAACCTGATATAGGTAATCCTTACATACCCCCAGCAAATGAAACCTATAAGGGGCCAGAGTCTAGAGATAGGCGTAACTCTGCTCCAACCCCACTGGCACCAACACAACTAGTGAACCAGCGGCAAAACCATGCTTGGACACCGACTGCTTATTCCCTTGGCGAAGACCGACAGCTGATGTTGCGAAGGCCAATCCGTGATCTTTCTGACGCGAGAAACTACATAGAGGCCTGTGCTGCTCCTGTTGAGAATGAAGAGTCGCAAGGACTATCTGTTGAGCAAGACCCAGATGTTGATTCTGACTCCCGGAAATATGATAATCATTCAGAACGTAGTGACCTGTTTGTCTGCAGAGCTGGGGCCTGTTTCTCCCAAAGCCCTCCAAACAATCCTGCTGTTCTGGATCGCTCTGAAGGTGAGTTGAATTACTCTGTCTCTAAAATGAACGACTCCAATAATTCTTACCTCTCTAGTACTGGGAAATGCAAAACCGTCTGAGACCAGTGTCACAACCTAATACGCTCACCGGAATTAGAAGGAGACGCAATGAACAAACTGGAGGAATGTCCGAGCAGGCAAAATAGAGAAAATTATGAACGGCTGATACTGGGAGGGAGGCTAAACGTCAAACTGGCCTTCGAGATGCCTGGACCGGCGTGTGCTGACTAGGCTGATAGGTCTCTTGGCATACCACTAGGTTATAACTCGGCTGACATAATCTCACCTTGACCTGCCTATCTTTGCCACCAGTTGCAAGGAACCTTTTATCTGGACTGAAGAAGACACTGAGATTATAGAATTTATCCTTCCCAATAGGTGGGATCAATCTGACCTTGTATTCACATCAAAGATCACGTGGGAAGGACGGATTGAATCTGCTCGTGCTTGCAAAAAGAAAGTTTTAGACTCGTGGACAAGAATACAAGTTGCTCAGCGCAGAACTTTCAAGGAAGAACGGCCCTGCATTTGGCCTCTCTACACAAACACAAGGAAGTGGCTGAGGTGTTGCTATATGTTCCTTTGACTATCACTGGTATTTTGTGCTGCCACAGTTGTTGGTTCCTACGCAGGGACCATGCTTCGCTCTATTCTTAGTAACCTAAGACTAAAGGCACATAATTCCGCTATAAATGAGCCGACGGCAAAGGGCATATCTGCACCAGAAGCACACGAGTGAACTTCGCAAGATATATACCCTCCACGGTTACGGCACAGCCTAGAGATACTGACAAGGCTGACGAGGGGAAGTCACGTGGCCATACTGGATCGTCTACGATCCATTCTCACGATCCAGGTCTCTCCATGATCCATAGTCATGATCCACCGGATAGGTATTTCCGGATAGAACTCAGCATGTATATAAGACGCTCCTTAACCATGTGGATTAGGACCCCGTGGTCAATTCAAATAGCAATCTTGATAGTAACATTGCTAGTAACGGCCTATTCATCTCTTCTCTTGCTTTCTGTCCTCAAGATAAACCCAACAAGCCTCCGCCTAAGAAGTCTTAGGTCCGCTGTTACATCCACATACGTGGCCGCCTTGGGTCTCTTTCCCTTGCGGAGACCCTTCTCCTTGGCCACGATGACGACCATCTTGTAGGATGAATAGATCAAGCGACATGAGAAGTAAACGCATGGCGCTATGAGTGGTAACTGGAACTAACTTTGAATGTGGGCCTAATTTGGAGTGGGGTTCAATCTATGTCAAGAGTAGAAAAGTAGTAACTACCATATAACAATACAGAGGTCTACCACCCTACTGCAACTGTCCCACTTTAGTGGGTGTTATGACAACCACTCTAAACAACCACTCTAAACAACCACTCTAAACAACCACTCTAAACAACCGCTCTAGCACATACAGACCAGCTGGCAGGATGGAGCTTTCCAGCAGTTGTAACGGCGGACCTAAGACTTCTTAGGCAGAGGCTCGTTGGGTTTATCTTGAGGACAGAAAGCAAGGGAAAGAGATGGATGAATAGGCCGTTACTAGCAATGTTGCTATCAAGATTGCTATTTGAGTTGACCACGGGGTCCTAATCCCCATGGTTAAGGAGCGTCCTTATATACATTGTTCATCGAAATAGCCCTTCTGATTAGGAGACTGAATCGAAGACCCCTCATCGATTCGTATAGCCTGAATCGAAAGAGGAGGTCTGATTGTATCCTGATTGGTTTGTCGGCCTGTAGTTTCTCCGAGAGCTTCCCCTCTCATAGCCTCACTTCTGCAAGCGTTGTAACACTACCCCTCCCCCTCAAGGCTTTCGTCCCGAAAGTCTATAAGTAGTGGTAGGTTTTTCTAGTCCCTTTTTCTTCTTCCGGTAATCATGGTCAAACGCAAGAGGGCTGTTACTGATGAGGGTATTCCGACTTCCTTTCTAGAAGTTGGTCATCTGTCGTTTCCAGCTGGATGGATGACCGCAGGACAAGTGGAGATTTTTGTCCCCCTGTGATATCGACATCTTTAGGGGGGTTGTGAAAGAAAGCAGGAACGTCCTGTAACAGGTCCAAGAAGGC
>NW_027192536.1:1094075-1104695 GCF_041956765.1 Thermoascus crustaceus | reverse complement strand
GCTCGACGGCTGAGTGACGCTTAAGTCTTCATCGCTCATAATGTAAACTAGGTCGCTGAGCTCCTGGAATCTCCTCTGAGATCCATTCTCTGAAATAATGATCCAGCTTGGAAGAAAGTTCTCTTTGATCTAAATATTCAGGGGAGAGGGGAAGAAGGGATAATGGTAGTCGGCGAAAATGTCGTAAATAGTGGGAAAAAGAGACTTACGTCCTAAGTATCCAGGTAAGTAAGGCGGAAGATAAGGGCAGATTAGATTGGCAGACTGGCCTTGGCGGCGTTACCTAGGTACCATTGACGCGGCGGGGTTGCGTAACCGCATGTGGGTTAGGTTTCAAATAGGCGCCTTGGCAGCGGGGAAGGAAAAGATATTGAGTGTTTCAAGGGGAAGCTGATTTTGCTAGTGTGGAAGACAGTTCAAAAAGGAAATCTGGGACAGGAATGTGCGCAGCAGCAATACTTAATAGCCTTTCTATCTCTACACATGATTTCACAATAGCCTAAAGGTGTTATCTCTTTCAAAATTGATTATAAGATGCATCATGGCTTCATCTCCGTTTCCAGCACTTTGATAAGGATGTGTCAAAGGGGTTGGAAAGGATATTCCTTTGCTGTCATTTTGTATGCACTATATAATGAAAAGATCTCTGAGACTTTGGTCCATCTGGCATTGTCAATGGACCTGTAACATCTAGGTTGTAGTTAAGTGTTTCATGGGCGCTCAGTTGTTCTCAGATACATGCCTGGTCTTTTCCTCTAGGACAGGTTCAACTTGATTAGACAGTCTATTGACTTTAAGCATCCAAGCTTTACTGCAAATAATTGTGATGTGGTACAAGAAAGGAGAAATAAGGCAATAATAGTCTTCAAAGGAATAATATCATGTATATAGAAGGATTATCTCTCGTTCTATAAAAACAACAGAGTATGGCACAAGAAAGAAAAGATTTCTTTATTCATAAAAATACACGGTGGACAGGAATGGGCAGAATTATATAAAGGAGCAATTGACATAATTACAGTAAAGAACTACCAACACATAACCCAGTGGACAATTAGATCAGGGAGCAGGACTGGAAGAGCAACAAAAGATATGATTCCCTTGTATAATTATGCATGTCTGCCTGAATTCTGCATCAGCTGATCTCGCTGAGAATGGCAAGAAACCACCAATAAGAAGTCATTCTCAAGGATTCACTGATGCTTCTGCTTATGGTCGTTAGTAATCGGGAAATGAAATTCCCAGAGAGCTGGTCGATGATTACGCACCTTGCGTCTCTGTATCCCTGCCTTGCAGCTCTGACCTGTAATCAAAGGAATTTGTCTCTCTTGCTGCATTCTCGAGCTCAAAGGCGACAGCAGTAGCCGAAAATTTCTTAGATTCATTGTCATATGAAATCCAGCGTTTGAACTTTGTCATATGTTAGCAGAACGATATTATAATAATTATTATGTATTTCGAGGGCCAAACTCACAGTCGCAATGCGAACCCCTAGCCAAAGACATCGATGTGTCCGTGAGATGACAATTGAAGGAAGTTCAAAGGACCGCTCATCATCCTCAACATAAGAATCTTCAAAGAACCCATCAGGGTAGTAGAGCTGGCTCCATGCCTGACCACGGATAGGGAAATCCTCAGGCAATTGCTGCACGGTGCCGGCCTCAGAACGAGGAAACTCATCGCTCTCAATTTTGGCTATGTCTGTATCACCGCAAATCAACTTGTTGAGGAATGTAGCGATCCGCCTCCATGGAACTTTTGTCTCAATGTATTTCATGCTCTCTGGGTTCAGTGCCAGACACCAAAGAAATGCTAACGAGGTATGGACATGTGGAAGGACATTTTTATCGCCGATGTGTTGGAGGACTATCGCTAATGTTGAAAATGTAAGGTGAGTTCCGTGTGAGATGATCTGAATGGGGCTTGAAAATTGAACACCTCCTGACATTGAAGACTTGGCCGGAGAGACCAGAAGACCTTTGGATGATGGTAGATTTTCCCAATACTGTCGAGCAGATCTATATATCTCTGACTCTGGCGAGTATGCCTTTTTATTCTTCTGCTCCTCAAATAGTTTCGTCATTATTGGCTTCTGCCCTGTTGTTTCCAGGCCGTATTCGAAGATAGCCGCATGATTGGATGATGCAATATAGACGCCTTGCTCCCGAAAGAATTCCTTAACTTTGTTGATATAATCATTGAGAAGGGACAGGAACTTGTCAACAAATTGGATAAATTGATCAACAGAACCCTTGGTGAAGAGCACACCATGAGCACTGACAAAGGCAGTAACGAGTGGCAGATGACGATTGTTCATTGCTTCTGTTGAATTCAGGAGGGGATCGAAGAGGAGAAGAATACTCTCCCTGGCATTTAGAAAAGGAGAGACACTAACCAATGACTTTGTATAGTAGAAGAGCTGCTGCACAATGTTCGGACGGGCAAGTACGGCGAGATGATGTTGAATTCTTCCAACATCCGGGCTCTTACCCGCAGCTTTATTATACCAATCCCTAGCCACTCCAGCCCAGACTTCGCGATCTTGCATGTCAGCCTCTTCAACGGCCATGCGATATCTTGAAAGGTCCCCCAGGCATTCAATCCATGTCTCTTCAAAGGTTGGAACGCTTCCCAAAAGCAAGGTCATCATGGAATATGCCAAATATATGAAGTTGAGCATGTGTTCCAACGAGTCTGGAAGTCTATGCCGTAGCAGTTCCAGAAAAGAGTGGATTCCGTAGCGCCACATGCGTGCGGGCATGGCATACTTTTCAGCCAGTTCTCTCAGCACAGGACTGGCTGAAGGATGCTGAGAGGCCAAAAAGAAGTCATGATGCTCATGCAGAAGCGTTCGATGCAAAGCAATAAGTGCCTGCCACTGAACATCCTCAAGTTCACTTTTTGTCTGTGATTGTTGCTTGTCGATTTCCATGCACTTCTTCTCAACCATGACTAAACCAGCGTATATGCCGCGGACCTCATTAATCAATTGCTCCTCCGTTATTGGATGTGTTTCCGGCTGGAGGGACATATTTGCATATTTGGCACGCTTAGCATCGCCGCCTCTCCATGTTTGCAGCGATGTATTAGCGTCATGATGTTGACCTGATGCCTGATGGTGCTCGTGTTGCCGTTTCTGATGAGTTGTATGCGTCCGAGCATTATGCCGCCTTGGGGTCATGACAGCAGCGGTATTATTGTGGTCGGTATTACCCAAGTAAGCTCTTCGGTTAACATCGTCCGAGTCTGGGTCAAAAAGAACCGTCCCTGTTCCCGAAGGTGAGGGACTGCGGTCAAATTTGACGCCTTGTTGAATATTGAGATTCCCTAAACAGGATGTGACAGGTGGAACTTCTGTGGAGTACAGTGGTTCAAATGAGCCGGATGGGCTTGGAACATTGCCGCCCTCGATTGTAGTCAAGGACTTTGATGATGGGAGTTTGCTCATTGTGCATGTATAGAAGAGTAACACTGTCTGATACAGGTTGTCATTAGCCACTGGTCAAAGAGTAGACAGTATAGTCTGTGGAACACTTGGGAAAAGAAAATACAAACACAACTTGGAAGAAACTCTGAAGGCTGCTCAATCAAAGATCAGGCTCGCAAGGACGGTGGTAGAGCAAAGAAAAGGTGTTGAATAGGAAGCAGTCTAAAGGATCATAACAGTGTGGAAACTAAAAGGCACTTGGCTCTCACGTCATAGCAAAGAGAGTATCTCTAACAGTGCAACTGTGTCCTTTGAGAGGAGAGGTAATAACAGATTAAATGTTCTTCCAAGTTATATACCTATATACCTACCGAGGCGTAGTGCCTAAGTAGGCAGACCAATATAGCCCAATGTCTGCAAGTCCTAGCATGTGATGAGGCTGGGTTGCCTTGACAGGTGGCGGACCATTTGCATTCCATTTGAAGAGGAAAGATTGGTACTTCAAGGGTTTAACAGGCAAGCTTGTTGCCCAGGTAAAAAGGTGAGCGGCTGATCAGACCAGGAACCGGCTTGTCTTTTCTGTAATGCTTTGTATTTAAATTAATTACAAATTGCCTGACGGAGCAAGAGAACTTACAAATTACCTGTGTATTTATAGATATCATTGGATGCCTCACTACTTGCCAATGCAAGAAGATATTCTAGATTCTTACATTGTTACAGCCTATAAACATTCTGGTCATAACTGATGCTGGAGAGCAATTACTCAAGGCGAAAGAAAAGATTTTGCTCGCAGCTTCTTAGCTGCTTGTGCTCTGTCATCTTTCTCTTGTGTTGCCTTGCTGCCTCTTATGGAGAGCACATCTATATTGTGTCCACTCCAGCCAAACATCAGAATGAGGCAAGAAGGGATCTGCGATTTGGGGGGAATGAAATTACATGACTATACTTAGTAGAGAATCAGCTGCTCGTGAGCGCGGCAGGACATTGTGACATTATTCTCATCCAGAAAGCCTGACAAAAAGGCATCCATGTTGCAGGCTAATTCTGGCTAGCTGTATTCCCAACCACAAGGCATGCCACAAATCATGCTCAAACACTCCCATGGTCTGTGATAATGGGTTAGCCTGTGGATGGGTAATTGCCGCTGTGACGGGAGCGTGCCGTCCATTGTCATGCACCTCCCAGAGAGGATTTGGTTGGCACCTCAGGGGTCATGTTGGGAAGAGGGCTCTAAGACTACTTCTGGGCAAGAATTGTTTCATAGGACCCATTTCAGCTGAAAGTGGAACTCGGCCACAGCAGTAGGTACAGAGTTGTGGATCAATAGGTGAAAATACCCTCACTGGTGGCTTCCAGCCGTAAGGGCCAATGCACGCGCAAGGCCCGAGGAAGCTGTTCATGGTGCAGTCTGCCTGCAGGAAGATCATCCTGGACGGAGAGTGGATCTCGGATTGAAGTGTAAGGTGTTGGTTCTCAAACCAGGCTGCTTTCCGGAGACCCCTGACGCAGGAGCGCTGCGGAACCCAGCTCCATACCCCCTATGCAGCTCGCTCTACCGCTGGAGGGATCTTTTGAAGGTGTACTCGGTGCGTCCTCCATCGTGCAAGACAAGGCAGCCGGTGTCTGTGGGGCTTCTACTCTGAGGCCACGGCGTATGGAGGCAGCACTTGCTCCAGTGAGGCGGGTATCCGAAGTCAATTACCCCATCCTGATCTGTTGTCCCGGAAGGGAAGATGCCCGAAGTGAAAGGCTGGTCTGAACACCCACAGGCAGGGAAGTGACAGGTCAGACGGGACCGTCATTCCTTTAGTCCTCTCCGCTATCCAGCTCGACTATTTGCAAGTTACTGTTCTTCTTTGAGCTGCAGTTCTTTGCTTTCATTTTGTTTAGTCTGGCTTCCCCTTCTTGGATTCACTTAATTCCTCTCCGCAGATAACAATGCGAGAACATGCGTTTACACCATAGTCAAGAGAATAGTACGTAGTTTTTGGAGCTCAGCATTAGGTTTGCGCCGCGGGGACCAGAATAGGCAAGGGTCGCGACAAACTCCGGAAAGCAATTCAACAGTGTGGCTTGGGGGCATTCTATGGCGCAGCCGAAGCTGTCAGCTTTGCCAGCAGGGGGGGGGGGGGGATGAGTCGTCACCCTGTTAGGTGCATGAGGAGATTTTCCGATATCATAGCTGATTCTGAACTTTTGTCGGGGTCATAACACCGCGCAGGCGCTTTGCGGTATATGGGGCCAAACTTCAGGAAGCCTAGTGTGTTCGATGGGGTGTGCATTAGTTTAGCTGAAACTTGAGACTGTTTCCCAGCCGACTCCCACGACTAGTAGCCTGTACATATAAAGCCTTTATCAACTATAATATTTCAAGAGACACGACAAGTCCACATTTTCCAGTCTTCATTCAAAGTTCTCCCTGACGGTTCTCCAAAGAATTGGAAGCTCGCCGAAACCAAACAGTGATATTGTCAGAAATGTATGAAACCTGTTGACCACTGATACTGTGGACATTGCCTGATGAGAATAATATAGGATGGCGTCGTATCAGCAAGAAGATATATCAAAACTTGTCAACCAAAGTCTTTCAAGGGTAGCTTTATTTGCTCTGCACAGCACATATCTTTCTGATTTTTTTGCGCAAAAAATACATGAGGTCCTCATGTCATTGGAAAGGATCAACAGGCAGTTAAAATATAGAATTGCACTTTCTGCCCTTGATCAGAAAAAATTGGTGATGTATAAGACCAGCCTCAAGCATACCTAAGGCCGTTTTTGCTGATACACCGGTCCTATAAAGAAACATCGGCAAGCTATCTGAGTTTGTCAGGGGCTACTCAGCTCCGTGCCTTCTCAACAAATTCATAGATGATGACCTAAAGAATCTGAAAAAGGTCCAGAAGGCCATAAAGTCTTCGAGGCAACGGTCAGTGAAGGGCAACAAGAGTCCAAAGAATAGACAACATTTGAGACACCTCAGATTTTCGGTGCACAAAAAGAATACAAGAGGCTGTCAAAATTGGTTATCTTGAGAGGCTACTGGAGCTAGTTATGATAGTTTACACTTCCCTAAAGCCTGGTTACATCCCAATGGCAGCATGGCCGATATCAAGAGGGGTCCTTCCTGTCTGATGAGTGAGTTGTTGAGCCAAAGGTGGAAAACCTGACTGTGTTGGACAGACTTCCAGAGAGAGAATTCTATAGTGTGGATGAAATGGTGTTGAGTCAAAGCAATTTGATAGTCAATACTGTCAAACTCTTATTGTCAGGTAGCTATACAGTTCATTCGAAATTAATTGAATGCTACTAAATTATCTTCAGAAAGCAAATAACTAGCGATTCCGAATGCCCTTTTCTCTGAATCCTTTTAATCCCATCAATCACGTCAGGTCGATACAGGCTACAACTTGATCCAATATTTGGGCAGCTCTGCTGCTCTTTCCCAAATCAGGTAAGTAACATAAATTACTTCCCAGAACATTCTTTCTCCATGTAAAAGGCGGTAAGGGGGAGTATTTTTTTGCAAGTTCTGAATTGGCCAAAGGAGGACCTGGTAGTTACATGTTTTAAATCCTGCTCTTGGACAATGCTGATATAGACAAAACATGGGAAATGAACCACTGGCAGCAGCTGGACATGGGAGAAATATGTGCTTCCTGTGAACATGCAGACTTACACCCTCACAGGCAGCTTGCTGCTGATGGGAATCAGTCTCAAGTAGAGACAATGGAAACAGTAAACTCAAGTTACAACAACCGTCCTTTGATGGATTGGCAGAAATTAGATACGACCATGTAATTTGACCTTTGCTGTTTGGAGTAGGTAGCTATGTTTTTTGGATAACATAACTGTTAGCTCCTGATCTTGTGGCGCAGAAACCAATCATCAGTGTTATCTGGTTGATTTAAGTGTCAGCTGTGAAACAATATTGCGCAGAGGAGATATACCGTTCTAAGTATGCAATAGCCTCCCACAAGATAAGGGGATAAAACTATGGGCCTTGTGCTGCTTTTGCATTTGGTACCTTTTCCATGAAAGGACATGAAATTGCGTCAAGTAACTTTTCAACCCCTCTGTCACAGTCAGTCTTGTTGATGATTCCTTCATTTTCCATTATATAGAAGGCGTCCTTAACCCAATCCTGACAGTTCCAATTTTTGTTGCTATTTTTAATAGGTACCGTGCTTAGAATATGCTGTAGTTTTGAATATCCTTCCTCAGAGATTGTGGCAAAGCGTTCCATGGTTACCAATCTCATATTTGTAGTCTGGGGATCACGCCCACGCCGTAAGCAGTGGAATGTCAAATCAGAACCAAATTTATTTGTCACATGGAAGCCATCGAAGCTATTGTCTTTGGAAATCCAGATGCTGGCATGGCGCTCTCTACTAAGATCTGAACTATCATGCACGGCAACAAATACTTCAATATTTGTCTTGACCTCGGACATTAAAGGCAGATGCTAGGAGTGGAATCAAGACAACAAGATTTGTGAGGCTCGGATATTGATGTTGAAATAATATAAATCTTGGCTGGAGCCAGAATCATAACTGGCAGCATCAATCAGCACCAAAATGTGGCAAGAAGGGCAGTCTGTTTATACTTACAGAAATTGAGATCTGTATGAATGGACTTATATTCCCTTCCAGAGGCTGCTTGATTGCTCAAGTATCTTTACAAAGGATTCCTGCTAGGTCTTAAATCATAAACCCCGCATAGTCTACGTGCAGGCAGAGAGAAATGTGCAGGACAAGCATACAGGGGTCTTTTCCAGACAGCAGTGTCTGTCTGCAGCCACCATTAGCAGGCCAATGACCAGCTTGCAAGCATTACAAGGTGTATGCATTGGAGAGTGTGTACTAGTATGCAATTAATGGAGGTAATTTTCAGCCCTGTACTTTGCTTTCGCTTTGCAAATATAGATGCCCAATGCTCAAATGCAAGAACGCAAATGGTCGGTTGATTGTACTTTACTTTACATGCAACTCACCAGATGTAAGAGCAAAATGCCTACACAGAAAGATAATAAATAGACTAAGATACATATATTACACAAATTAGATAAAGAAAACCAGTAAGGAATGGCTATTACAGGCGTATTGAAGTGCAGATTCCACAAAGGACAAAAATTCAAGTTTGCATAGAATGTCAGTGTATGATGTATCTTATTGCTGGACACAGCTCACAATCTGAGTAGAAACGAAAGTGGTCTCACCAGAGATGGAGGCTTCGAGTAATCAGACTCTCTCGCCGGGAAGAGAGGAGGGAGAAGGCAACTGTAGAATGGCCATAAGACCATAAGCTCAGGCATTCCGCCTTGGAGCTTCCTGAATATTGTTCTGCCGGACATGTTGAGCCACGGAGAGATTCAGGGCCCGATCAGAGTCTCTGCATCAGAGAAGTTGTTTTCTGGCTTTTGTCCGATAACAATGTATCTAGACCAAGTTGGGATGTTAGCCATGAGAACTGGTCTTGCCTTTGGAAAACCCATACCTTTCCCAGTGTCCGGAGATTTTCATCTTGTTTAATTCAAGGAGAACAAGGGCGCAGAGTTTCTGAACTTCATCTTTTGACATACCCAGCTTTGTCATCAGCTCGAGGCTGAATCCTTCCAGACCCTTGGACCAGTTCCGGATCATCCATTCCACATACCTATCCACCTTTGGATCACCAGTTTCGTACATCGGTATCATGTACCTGTGTTCAGCCACATTGACAAATCCACTCTTTTCCAAATTCTTACAGTATTCCAAAGGGGCCTGGAAGCTCCTGCCATCTTTCTTAGCGGCTTCCTCCATTTTTTTCCACCAGGAACAGAAGATGCTGTTCTCATTGTCAAAGTGCAGTACCCAGTCGCTGATTTCGAGCCAGCCTCCCTCAGCACAAGATCTGGAGGAACCAAGTTAGATTCGAATCCAATGGCTCCTGTCGTGATCTTACTTATAAGCACTATCCACAAATTTTGGCAAGTCTGGAATACTGCCGGTCAACCCACGCGCATGAAAAAGGTCGATATTCTCGTTTTCAATGCTGTCAAGGAAATCGTCGACCAGGAACGAACAGTTGGGTGGGACCCTGAGATATTGTCAGCAA
Source organism: Thermoascus crustaceus (assembly GCF_041956765.1). Classification (NCBI taxonomy): domain Eukaryota; kingdom Fungi; phylum Ascomycota; class Eurotiomycetes; order Eurotiales; family Thermoascaceae; genus Thermoascus; species Thermoascus crustaceus. Next base: position 1,095,172 of record NW_027192536.1, on the reverse strand, counting down.
CGCCACAGAGCGGTTAAAGGACCTTCCCTACCAGGCAGGCTGTATCGGACTCAAATCTATGCCGAGGACCTGTGTATTCATCAGCTTCATCTGTGTATGGATCTGTTTTCTTCTCCTTACCGCAGCGCAGGGGTAAACATCAGCTTTTTCAGGTTAGCATCCTAGTAAGGCAGTCCGTCAGTGCAAGGCTTACCACAATTAATGGCCCATGCCCCGGTGCCAGTGCCAATGTCAAGCACTCTCCGAGGTGCTTCAATGGGCGCAAGGTGTAATCTGCGATCCAGTAGCTGGAAGAGCAACTCATGTTGATCATCTGGAAATCCATGTTAGGCAGCATTCGTTTTGGTTCTATGTGTGACGTGCCTAGCCGCTCACGCTCTTTCTGGTATCCATTAGCACCTAGGTATTTCCAAGAGATTCAATGTGAACATATGCGCTGCATGTGCATACCTTATCATTCGGGAAAGGATATCCTGGTGTGACAAGTCAGAATATCTGCACAAGCAAGGTTTACCGCAAACGCACTGCCTGCATGGTAGCTGTGATATAGTCGCCCATTACTCTCTACCGGTCTCAATGCTTCTTCATCGATCGAAGTGGTGTCGCTCCTACCAGAACTGATCAGCATGTCCCGAAGTGCGATAATGACTTGTAGCCGCACCAGTCATCTTCTAACCCGGAGTCATGACCACTCTCATCGTTCTCGTTGATAGCGGTAGCGTCGCTCCTCTGTACCTGTTGCAATGTGATTAGGTAGGGAGCAGCCATTGTGAGTCTAAGGCCTCTACGGCCGGACACGCGGAGGTGGAATGGCAATTGCTTGATTTGGAGGGGAGAGGGTTTGAAAGCATCTGCAGGGATTGACTGGAATGGGCCCCAAGGTTCAAAAGATGGAAACAGACAAGTCGACGCAAGCCAGGGGGCTGGGAGAATGATAACAGTTCCGAGGAGTCGTATCTTCAAACATGGCTGGTTGTCAATCTGCACAGGACAGCCTCACCAGTGCTGTATCTAAAATTTGCATGTTACTGAACTGGGTAACTTTCGAACAGATTTAGTTAATCCCAGATACGGAGCCCTTACTAGCCCATAACCTT
>NW_027192536.1:1072063-1093436 GCF_041956765.1 Thermoascus crustaceus | reverse complement strand
GGAAAGGCCAAGTTCAGGCCTGGGTTACTCTAGCTCCTACAGTGTGTCCAACTCCTTATCCCTCGAGCTTGAGGATGCTGAACTTTAGAACCTCAGTTTCAGCATCTTGTCTTATTGCCTTCCTTGCCAAGTGTCTGGTGCGCACCAGAGGAGGTGTGCCGCTTAGCCCCACTCTGGTGCGCACAAGACACTTGGCAAGCGCTCCACACAACTACTCACCTTTAGGCTGTTAATATGACGGACCTCTGCAAAACCCACTGTTGATAACCGCACGGAAGGCAGTCGTATTTGCGATTTGTCAGAAGAATTGTGGCACCAGACATGACAGAAGTCAGCACTCAAGACAAAAAAGATGAAAGAGATCGGCAGATCTGCGCGGCCGCCCAGGTTTTGTACCGTATGACAGATACAGAAGCCTGGGAGCATCAGGGGATGCTCAGTCTGCTTTTTGAACGTTTTCGGGAGCTACCTGCTGTCAAATCGACAATGGAGCGAAAAGGGGAGTTGCACGAGTTCTTCGACAATGTTCAGAAGCGGTTAGGGGCTGTTGAAGAGTTCTTACGCGGTGATCAAAGCGACGTTATCGTGACGATGAAGCCAACTGGGGATCCACGAATATCCTGTCTCAGGCGGACGCAAAACCAGCCGATCGAAGCATCATTTCTCTACATCCTTGGCATAAGAAGGCTAGCATTGGCTTACCAGGAAGGCTTTGGTAGCGAAGCGCTGCCGGATGCCGGATCTCGAAGCACCGGTCAGGTCCGCAGCTTTAGCGAGAATCACAGTTTCCCAGTAGATCTCGCGAGAGCTGCTCTGAAACCCGGTCGAAAAACATTATTCATTGAAAACTATCTCGGACAGCCAGGGATAACCCTTGTTTTCATGCTCTCCACTCGCGCACTGGAACGCATGCTTCCTCATCAAGTGGAGAAGGTATGCTTACTGCTATCTTTCGGAGAATATCCCAAAATTTCCCAACTCGCCAGTGATTTGTCGCACGATCTCATTTCATACCAACAGATATTTAACCGCCGTGTCGGTATGTCTCCTGGCAAGGGCACCACGTCCATCAGCTAACATTTCCAGAATCATTATATCAACGGTACTGTACAGGCACGGGGAAGGAACCTTCGTGGAGCCAAGTGGACAACTCCGATACAAATGTGGCTCATTTTTTACGCTTAGAATGATGGAGACGTTCAATAAAAATGGATGGTTGCTTTGAGAAGTGGATATCTTTGGCTTTCCAATGGATTTAACTTACAATGCGCCACTATTGAGTATGCCAATCATAGCAAATCGGTCGAAGATTCCTAGTACTGGTCCACCTGTGATTCGACAGACGCTCCAGCCAGACCGTTCGAAATAGCTTTCCAGACCCATATGGCGCCTTTGCCATTGGCGTACTTGACCCGCAATCCCTGTGCAACGATGAGGATATCATCCGGTCGCACGCGGACTTCCCTGAGTGTGAGTGCCCCATGCTTCTCCAGTTCCTCGAATTCTTCGTCTCCCATCTTGTGGGAGCCTATGTAGACGGAGAAGAAGCCATTTTCGGGGCTAAGGCTTGTTCGGAAGGGCCGAATAAGCGATACAACTTGACCAGGTTGGTGATCCCGCACCCTCATCTTAAGGGGTCGCAGCTCGCTCGTTGTCTCTATGCGACGGACTACCCTTGGTTTCGTAAACCTTGCCCGTTTGAAAGGAATATCAAGAAAAGCCTGACAGATGTAGGTCATCTAAGAGCGGATTAGCATATCTTCTGCCAGATTAAGTATTACAACATACATTGACACCGTAATCCATGAATTCGTTGGCCGCCGTCCATTTTTGAGACCTGAATGGGCCTTCAAAATGGTGAGTGGGAGTTTCATCCGACTTTTTTTCCTCGTACAATTCAGATCCGATAGCGGCTTCAACAGCAGCTGATTTCTCTTCACAGGGCTGTGAGCATTTAATAATTGTGTATCCTTGCGAGTCTATAGCCATCATCGCGTCTATCACCTCGGCTGCTTGGTCGTCTTGTAGCAAGGCCGTGTACGAGAAGGAATCCGGATCCATAGTGCGGTGGGGTAGCGTGGTTATTATGTAATACCAATCGTTCGGGACGGTAGAGAAAAGATGGAAGAACACCTAGCTGAAAACCAGTCTCCGATGTACGAAAGGAAATGTCGGGAATTTGGTGGTGTCATAAGTCTTTATATAAGTATGCACTAGCATCTACGTAAAGTAGGAGGTATGATGATATTTTTAACTATCGTTCAGTTTGATCTTAGATGTTTCGAGGCCGAACAGAACCATTAGTCGATCATGGTGCCTGGAAACATTATGCGTGTATCTACATATTTCTGGGAGCACTGAATTACGCGAATCACGCGGAGAGTCTATAGGCTGTATGCAGAATATTCTCAAGGTCCTACTATACCGCGTGTCAGGCGATGGTTCCACTAACATCACCAGTTAAGTTCCCTTTTGCAATTCTAGTCCGGCCTGCTATCGACCACCAGGACTTCCAGTAATTGGACAATTCCTCGCCACGAGACTATGTAGGAATTGAAGTCTAAGTCAAATGCCAATTAGCAGGACACAGTGTAGGCAGAGTGTATCCAAGCCTAGTGCCGGAAACCTTCGAGTCACTGGATTGAGAGAAAGCGAGGCGGGTATAAAGATTATACATGTTCTGGTGGGAAGACCAGAAACTAGGGAGCCTTTTCTGTAGCTCTCAAGTAAAGGGTACTGGAAAATGTCCGTCCTCTGATGGATCGACCGAAACCAGTTGTGACCATGTAGTTTCACCAATAATGCAACAGGATACAAATAATTTAGATAGCAGCTCTACATCCAATCAGATAGACAAGAGAAATCATTGATGAAAGAAGTCTATCAACAAACATAATTCTTAGGTCCTTCCTGCGATTCTTAACCCTCGGGTAGCCAACAGCTATTGTCGAAGTCTTTCCACTGATAGTTCTTGAGGTTCTTCTAGATTGTTCCCTAATTTAGAAGAGTAAACCTGTCGAAGCAGTCCCTCTTCATCTCTCAGCCATGTACCGAGAGTTTTCAGGCGAGCAAGGAGCTCCTCCTTTCCTTGACAATTTCTTTCACGGAACTGTCTGCTAGCAATAGCATTTCTATCCCTTTTTTTCTAAGCTTATCTCGAACCACTATCGTAGTCGCAGTCAACAGGAATCAAAGAGGACGGATCCCTACCTAGATATCAGTATAAAGCGCGGAGCGGCAAATTATAAGACATATATTATTTTTCGATGGATAGGTCACGCGTAAAAGAGGAAGTCGACTAAGTGATTGCATATAGTCAAAATCAAATCAGAAAATGTTCGATATGCCTTATCACTGACAGCAGCAAAAGGCAACCACTCGTGGAAGAGAGGCATCTTATACTATGAGCAGCTGAGGATAGTACGGTCCATTGAATCAGTGGCTATGCTAGTGGAGTGTTCTGAAAGGGCAATTCCAAGGCGGGAAACTATCTCGTAGAAAGATGCTATTCAGAAAAATCTAGACCTTAAAGTGGGCATTAAACTTCCGAATAGCCTCTTTCTACCTTATTTTGAGCTGGTGTAGTGGTAAATATTAATGCTGATCAAAGTAACAGTTTGTGACTAGAAGTTCCAAACTAGATACATCCCTCCATAGTCCAATCTTTATCCGAAATGGACTTCCATACTACGGGATTAGCAAAGGATCATCTACTATGTTTCTCGCATGTGTCCAATTTTTGAAATCTCCCAGCAACATTTCATCTGACGTTCACGACCATCCTTAGTTGGTGTAACGGCGGACCTAGGACTTCTAGGTTGAAGCGCGTTGGGTTTATCTTGAAGGACAGAAGACAAGAGGAAAAGGTAGATAGATGAGCCGTTACTAGCAATGTTACTATTGGGATTGCTATTTGAGTTGACCACGAGGTCCTAATCCCATGGTCAAGGAGTATCCTTATATACATGATGAGTCCTGCTCCAGAATTACCTAGCCGATGGATCATAGCTCACGGATCAATGCCCCTGGATCTCCATGGTTGGATTGATCCTCATGGATCATGGTGATCCAGTCATGTGATGGATCAACTCTCATGGATCACGGTGATCCAGTCACGTGATAGTCCTCAACCCGCCTGAGCCTACTCCTAGGTCGTGCTGTAACAGTTGGGACCCGCAAGCGAACATAGGGGTTTTCACCTGCGACTCCATAAGAAATGCCACCAAATTGAACCGCAGTTACAATACTCTCAAGAGATTATTGGCTGGCTGGTCATTGGCTCAGCATATCAGCATGGAGAGAAAATATGTAGAATTGCGATACCTGAATAGTCTTGCACACCTTAGTTACCTATTCTCAAGACGATTCTAGTCCACATGTTTCTGGTGTCTACCCCGGCCAAGCTTTGCTTAAATCTGTTACAGCACAGCCTGGAGACCATGAGCAGGACAGACAAGGGGGGATTCTATCATGCGCCAATGGATCAAAATGATCTATCTGGACCTTTGATCCATCTGGATTCTTTGATCCATCTATAGTCATGATCCACCGGATAGGTATTTCCGGGCAGAACTCAGCATGTATATAAAACGCTCCTTAACCATGGGGATTAGGACCCCGTGGTCAACTCAAATAGCAATCCTGATAGGTAACATTGCTAGTAACGGCCTATTCATCTCTTTCTCTTGCCTTCTGTCCTCAAGATAAACCCAACGAGCCTCTGCCTAAGAAGTCTTAGGTCCGCCGTTACAAAATCATTCCATGAGACAATTCCATTCCTCATTATCACAAGCTGATGATAGCTCCAGAATCGTGTCCTAATCCCAGCTGACTCTCACGACCATCACTCTGAACATCATCACGGACACAACTACAACTGGAGTTTATTCATCAACTTTGAGAAGACGTGCCGAAGTTTTTGCACCAGCTGTACATGTTATCAAGTATGCACATAGAACTATGTAAGAGGATTTTTTGTTACCTTTAGCAAAGTCGCGCGGAAGATACGTCCGCAAGATCCAAACGCACTGGAATTCATTGGCGTGATACAGTCGTTGGTCTGCCCTTCGCTGGATAAATTATTTTGGAGCACTCCTCTTGAGCTGTCCATTGTATTAAGGGAATATTCGGGACTCCGGCCAAGGTCTGAGTGATTTCCAAACGCTTTTGGGGCAGCACCGACGCCCGATGATTCGTACACAGCTTCCTCATAGAGATTCAAGTCCACAATAGAATTATTTTCACTATGTACTTCAAGTTTTGGAATTTCGACAGGCTCCCACCAATGTTGATGGCCACCACATGCCCCGGATTCCCGGTTATTCTGGGGCCCTGCATACGGAATCTAGATTGAAACAAAATTAGCAGAGGGCTAGACTTCTTGTCCAATTTTACATACCATGGACACTGTTTGCCCAAATTAAAAGAGTTGGACGAGAGTGCCGTGTCAGTTCGACTAACGAGTCAGAAAAAGGTCTGTAGTATGATAACAGCGGCTGTACAGAAATATAGAAACAAGAATCGGCAACTAGGTACTCGACTGTATAGAAAATAGAACAGGCAAACAGACACAATACAAGGCAGCGGCAAGAGCATATGCTGACAGATGGAAATGATCAATGTCAGCTAGCCCGAATTGCAATAAGGTAACAGTCGAGCAATGGGTCTCCTTATATCCCAGCTTAAGGAGAAAGCTATCATGCAAATCTGGACCCCCCGGCGAAGCAATGGTATCAATGTATGCAACGCATCATCTGCTTGAGTATAAAGTATGAAACTCCAGGAACTCGTCTAGCACCACATATGGGCTATCACGTCTCCGAGGTTTATGACAAGATTCACTAGCTCACTTAATAAACCTAATTACACAGCTCCTCTTGAGAAGGCCGTGCGCGACACTTGACTGACCGCATTTGGTTTGCCGATCCAGATTTTTTTTCTCTCCCCGAGATGTGACTGAATCGGAAATTCTATTAAATCCAGCTTGCACAGTACAGCGTGAAGAGACCCGCCGATATGCCCTCTATGCTGGCCACGGAATAGTGCACCGTGGTCTGCACAAGCCTGGACCAATACTCATTATCCATTTGTCTGACCGCAGAATCCGTCTCTTCTAGAAATCGCTCGCCATTGGCCATTTGTTTCATCTGCCCAACATTGGCAAGACACCTTTGTATGATATTTGTCTGAGGCATTTTGATCTCTACGGCGACGAGCATTGCCTCAATCAGCATGCGTTGAGGGGGGCCAGTATAGTAGACACCAAAAAGTTCGACAACCTGCACAGTTAGGTCAATTTGTTTGTCTTCAAAATATGTTAGAGAACCGAACTTCTAGGGCACGCCAGGCTTCAGGAGCTAGCTCGTCAAGTAACTTATCATCAAAGTAACGTTTCAAGAGGCCCGGCCGATTCCAGAACCAAATCGAATTCGGAGGGCGCGACTCCTCGATCCATTGGAGAACAGAAGTAACCGAATTCATTTTTGAGGATCAGCTCCTCGAAAAGATTCGCCTGGAGACTCATTAGAAAAAGTCCTGTAATGGAATATCAAAAACATTCACTGATCAACAAGTGCCTTTGGCCAGTTCAGAGTTATGGCGAAGTTGATCAGAGTTGTTCGAAAGAATTGGAGTTTAGAGCAGTTTCCTTATGCTTAACAGGATAGGACCTATTTTTAGGTAGGATTAAATGTCCAAAGAGCCTTGCTCGAGCTTATTTCTCAATTATCATTGGAGCCCTATAGAGACAGATCAAGGATGTCATAGGATAAGAAGCTATCCATAGCATGGTGAAGTTTTCCTCAAAAAAGACCGCCCTCCTTTTCTATATCTGCACTAGCGGTGGTAAATCAAATGGGTCGTATCCATGTCTTTTTTCAAGATAATGCAACTCCTTTTCACCGACAAGGGATCGTGCCGATCTCGATTTCTTGAAAAGAGACCAAGGACATCTCGCGCATCTGATAGTTCCACCAAGATCTCCAACTCGCAACAAGACTTGCGGCTCCTGGAAAGTCGGACTGCACATCACGCCACTATATTGGGAATTCTTGATGAGTCCCTCGAGGGATTCTCTCTCTGGTTGATTCTTTAATTGGTCGGAACAGCAAAGGCACTCGTCCGTGAGAGACGCGCCGGATGAGGAGTCTTGAGCTGCTGATCCTGGTGGAGTTTCCGCAAAGAAGAATGTCGACCAACCTGACCAGCGGTTCTCTGTTGGATCTGGAGTTATTAACTGGCATGTGGTGGCGAAACGGTTGACAACTGCTTTGGCTGGCTTCCGAGGGTTGGAACAGGGATCCCAATACGGAGAGGAATTGGATAAGGCACTGTTATGAGAGCGTGGTTCATGACGATCCCGTGCAAGGTGGTCCACCCAGGATGCCGGAAGCAGACTCCTGAAAAACGATCGCAGGCAGTTCATCTAGCTCTAGCATAGAAGTCAGCCCCATGCTTGTTGTGGAGGATGATGCACTAATTTCTCTGGTCCGCGCTGTAAGCTAACACACCTGAGATTTGACTGTCTATACACACCGCTCCAAGTTAGCTGCAAAGGAATAGGCTGAATGATAAGGATGATCAAGGCTAGCCAGCTCGAATTGAAACAAGGCAACTATCGAGCAATAAGTCCTCTCTTATATTCCAAACTGGTATGTCTGAGTCTTGCCAGCTCCTGGGCTAATCAAGGTATTGTTTTGGCTCGCATTGATTTCTGCGGGATCTTACTGGGCCTACATCTCTTCTCCACCAAGTTTTAAGCAGCCAGAATAGATGGCAATCTGTTCTAATTTCTGCTGCTCGGATAGCTTGGACACGTCTGAAGCATCAGAACATGAGGTAGTTGTACCGCGCCTGCACTCCTCCGATGCATCGGTGGACCCCTCCCTGACTTACGTATCCACAAGGCAGTGCAATCTCAGTTCAACAGCTTTAAGCGATCTGAAAACAAGCCATTGCAGGTATACCCTTGCACCAACGGAAACAATGTGCAGGTGCTCGAGCGCCATCCTGCGGCGCAGGTGCAACGACACAACTGGATTCTTCATTATTGGTTAGCGAGCAGAAAACACGGCTCGGTTCCCCTGCGCGAGGAAGTTAGATCAACTGCGTAGGGCGCTAGTCCCGATTTTGATTGCAACATGAACAGTGTTCATGTTGCAATCAAAATCGGGACTAGCGCCTCTGTAGCCCGTTAACTGCTGCTTCTCCGCTTCGTAGAACATCTTATCAACAGAATACCATGGGAGCCAGAATCAGCAAAGAAATAGCAGAAAATGTGATAACCGCCTGCAATAGAGTAGGTGAGACGGGTCGCATTGACAATATTCTTGGACAAGATGAAAAGGTAAGTACCCAATGCTGTTTGATGATCTAGCATCTGACTTCTTCAGTTTCGAGACCGACTTGTGAGCCTGTGGAAGGAACTTCCTGCTGCGTTACGAGAAGATATTCGTGGGTATAGAAAGAACAGTGGGAATGGACGGAAGCGACGACGAAGTGACAGTGATGAGGACGTTACAGAACACCGCGCGTATAAAAGTATAACACGGGCTTCGCGACCGAGGCTTTGCCCGGCTATTGAACGCTATCTCGTCAGATGGTATAAAGAGCCGCAAACAATATTTGAACAGGGCCGAGATATTTCCCCGTCGAATCCGATTGATTGCTATTTTAATGTTATTTACAGCCTTCACGAGAGTCGTTCCGTTGACTCTGTTCGATGGAAGCTTTGTCTAATCCCTTTGTCACGCTTGAAGAGAAGATTTCAAAGCCAAAGAATCTCTAGTAACAAGCTCGATGATCTCGCGACCGTCGCTATTCAATCCGGACTCCTGGTTCATAACAAGGAAGAGATTAGGAAATCGTTACCCTCATTGTTGACAATCTCCAACCGATATGAAAGACTAGCAACGAGTGCCGGAGGAGAGGGAACACTTTGTTGCCTCCCAGAAGATGTACCCTACTTGACGTAAGTCTTCAGCGGTTCGATAGCCAGGTTGCCAGCTGACATCTGCAGATGGGAGAAATGGCTCCCTGAAAAAGGGACAGTTCACGATCGTTGCGTACAGTGGCTCCTAGATAAAGAGATCCAAAAAGAAGCATCTATCAACGTTAGCGGAGACGATAGACAACTCATAACTGCGTTTGCTTCTGCAAAAAGGGTAGTCGGCTACATAGAGAAGCTCCTCGAAGAGTATTTGTTTATCGAATATTGTCCTTCGCGGTCATTGCTAGACGCTCTAGCTACGGTAGCAGGTGAGCTTTTCTAACGCGATAGAACAAGGCTTTTATTATGCTTACTTATCGATTCAGTTAATAGCACCCGGCCAGCTGCGGTGCAACAGAACTCCTCACCAATATCTGCAGACGGTAAGTCATACATCAATCTTTGCGGGATCGACTCTGATTTGTGATGCAGATGATGAGTCTCCACAGGCCGACCGAACAAGATCTACGTCCAAAAGGAAACGATGTCAAAGAAGCAAGTATGACCATCGCCACGCGCTTTTGACAACAGGGCAAGCGGCACAGTTTCAGGATCAACGAAGTATGTACCTCCATATGCAATAACCGGGACCTTTTTGTTAGCTAACTGAGACGCAGGATATCCGAACCAACTGCCTCATGATCTACGGATTCCTGTCAATTTACCTGGTGATCGGGCGTCAGACATTTCAGGTCAAGGTACAATTGACGAGTTTGTGAATCGTCCAGATGCTTTTACACAAGACCATCCCGACGATAATCTAGGTGAAAGCGAAAGATCAGAGACGTTTGATGCTAGATCAGACATTAACCTATGGAATCTCGTCGGTCCTACTGCGGATTTATGGCAACCAGACTGCATTCCCAATGTTTCACCATATATCGATCCGGTGTCAACAGAGGATATTAATATTCCAGTTACCACAGACAACTCCTGCATGGATGCAAATCATGGTAGTGTTATGCAAAACGATCGCGACCATTCTTCTGAATTCGAAGGAAGAAATATAGACACAGAGTTGCCTGGTGTTGGATCAGACATCAACCTATGGAATCTCATCAGTACTCCCGTGGAATCCAGCACTGATCTCAATGGCATGAACCTAAACCTGGATTGGGATTTATGGCAACCAGACTACACCCCCAGCCTAACTTCCACATAGGCACTACTGCTTTAGGGTTTCCTGTTTCTCGCTTCCATGCTTTTCGCGATCTTCTATCCTGTCCGCATCGCTTCCATCGCCCTCGTTCTTGTCCCTCTCTTGTTTGAGAATAACATGAGCGTCAACCCCAGGGCTTATCGCCACACGGCCTTTAAACTCAATAACGAAGTCAGGAGACAGCTGAAGTGACGAAGACTCTGTGTCTAGGAGGAGTGTTGCTGTTGGATTTGTGCCTTGATGGATCTTTAGGACGCGCAAATGTGCAGGTCCTGGGATACTCCGCAATATTCCAGGTTGGAGGACTCTGATAACAAAATTTCTTACCATCTGCTGTCATAATCAGCTGCTTCCTCTTTTACTGATAAGTATAAATATGGACATACATCATCGCAGACTCCCGGCCTTTGAAAGAGACGCTTCAGCTGAAGATCTAAGTCGGTGTTTGTGGCCCGCAAGAGTCCTTTAGTGTCTTGAAAAACACCATGTTCCTCAACCCAATCTGCCAGTTTCTCTAAATCTTCCTTCTCTGTCGTCCCATTGACAGGCGTATCGTCAAGCTCCCTCCGTCGAAGGTAGAAACTGGCCATATTTATTCCGAATGCCAGAACAAGTAAGCTTCAGGATAGCGTCGCGAAATGATTCTTAAGTTCAAGAAACAAGCTCTTCAGATGTAGGAATAGTGCGTCAGTGGTCGTAATAAATTAATAGAGCAAATATATTCAATTGATGACTCACCAGGCACAAATGCGTTGGGGTTGCTGGCTCCGTTGCAACACTTGCAAGTCTCAAAACACATCACTTGAGATGTTCGCAAGACCTGCAATGAGAGAAGCAACTATACCAGAAGCTTTTGTTGTTAGATTAGAATGGGACCGCTGTTTGGAGAAGGGTGCAGAGGGGCAAAACTAATTACAGGACAGAGAGGGGCAAGGAGAGACTAGGAGGGGCACGCCAAACTGCTGACCAAATTGGGTAGAAGTTTTCCAAAGCCAATACACGTGACTGGATGTTCTGTCCTCCACATGCCACTCCACAATTTGCGCAACCAGGACCAAGATACCAAGACGACAGCGCCTGCACCTTACTGGTGGGGCCTGTAGGCTCCTGTCGTCTTGATAAGAGGAAAAGGGCTTGGCACACTACTTTCCCATTCCTTTGAACGGTCGCGGGGCAGGGTTGACTTATTTTGCCGGTTATTGGGCGGTGAGAATGAAGAGCAGTGTCCACGTGATGCATTCCCAGTCAATTAACCTCAGCGGGGAGCAGGAGACGTGGTAAGAGACAGCGAACAAGATAGAAAAACTTCGGCGTCAACCTCCAGGATGAGGCCAAGAAGTCTGTCTTCCACCCTCTGGTCATCTATAATCTCAACGTCATAGTATCCCGGTCTTGCCGATACTGTATCATACTGAGGGGTCTGTCCTGCCAAGGCCAGCAGGTGTGGATCAATTCCACACTGTTCCTCATCAGAAATATGTGTCGAGTTCACTGAATCTCGTACGGTCTAGTATGCCTTAGTTCCTATCGAGGAGCTCTTCTTGGATTCTAATCTATCTGAACGAGATCTGAAAAAGAGGGGTAAGAGTTCTGTCACATGATCGTATAGTCCCGACTATCCTAATTAGGAAAGATCCTCGAGCTGTATACGGTAGCGTAAGCTATTCCTGACAATATGACTCGGCAAGCGCAACAGATTATGTAAGTCCGGGGGCCTTACGTTAGTTACTCTCAGGTGCATTGTTTCCGCTTCTCATTATCCAGCTCGCCCTATATCCTTCACTTCTGTTTAACATGACTCAAGAACTGGATATTTGGCGGGAGAGACTCAGACAGGCGAAGCAACGATTGAGCTAGTCCTCTTCAAGGACAACAAGAGGAGCACCCACTATGCCAAAGTGCTAAAGCACGCATCGAATGAGCGGAGGTTACGGAGAACTTGGTTACAGGACTTACCTGACAGTTTCCACTTCAATGTATCCCTTAGTCTGACAATCCAGGAGCACAGAAAATAGACGACACTCTCCGGACCTGAGGTAACACCACCAGCCTTTCAACTCACGCTGTCGCCTCCTGAGTGCGAATGGATCAATATTTTGTCAAGATTGCTTGCCTGTTGCTGCTGCGCGGATCCAGCCATTATTGCCAAAATTTGCGTGCCACTTGTTTACTATACCCAAGTATATACATTGTAAATCATGCTACCATGAGCCTTCAGCATTCAAATGTTTAATACTTTTCAGGATAGCGACAAGCAAGCCAACTCTAGCTGCCTCGGTCACCTGTATTGGGAGATTATCGGACAACTAGAAAAAGTGGATTCAGGAAGTTCTAACAAGGCGTAACCTTGCCAGCGGACAGGAATGTTTTCTCTCCACAGTACTATCCTCCTGAGACTCGCACGTAGCTGAGCTGGATAGCAAAAGGGACTACAGCAACAACAACAGTCCTGGCTGACCTGTCACTTCCCTGTCCGTGGCGAGTAAGGACTTAATCTGGCTTCTTGGGATTAGCTGGATTAATACTATCTGGACACATGCTAGGAAACAATACTGACACTTTTCTAGCAAATATTGCCAGTAATGAGATTGGCATCCCTGTTTCATAGTCGGGGATCTCGAAAACAATAGGACACTAATGCGAAGACAACAAGGGTAAACCATATCGCGACGGCGAACATCATGATGTCAAGTCCGCTCATTCCCAATTCCATCATGATGCTTCGGAAGAACTAAGAATGAAAGACAGAAATAACATATGGTGGTATGCTCCCAGACTCCGGAGAGGAAAATTAAGTGAATCCAAGCGAGGCTAAACAAAATGAAAGCAAAGAACTGCAGCTCAAAGCTGGATAGCGGAGAGGATTAAAGCAACGACGGTCCCGGCTGACCTGCCACTTCCCTGCCCGTGGGTGTCCCGACCAGCCTTTCATTTCGAGCATATTCCCTTCCGGGACAACCGATCAGGATGGGGTAATTGACTTCGGATACCCGCCTCGCTGGAGCAAGTGCTGCCTCCATACGACGTGGCCTCAGAGTAGTAGCCCCACAGACACTGGCTGCCTTGTCTCTGGGATGCAGGACGCACCGAGTACGCCTTCGAAAGATCCCTCCAGCGGTAAAGCGAGCCATAGAGAGCTCTGTTCCGCAGCTCTCCTGCGTCAGGGGTCTCCGGAAAGCAGCCTGATTTGAGAACCAACACATTACACTTCAGCCCGAGATCCGCTCCTCCATCCAGGATGATCTTCCTGCAGGCAGACTGCGCCATAAACAGCTTCCTTGAGCCTTGCGCGTTCATTGCCCCTGACAGGGGCAATATCACCGTGCATATCTGGTCATCTAGGCACTAAACAAGCTGAGTCTGGAAGCCACAACCCCGTACCTACTGCTGTGAGCGAGTTCCACTTTCGGTGAAATGGGCCCCATGAAACAAATCTTGCCCAGAAGTAGCGTTAGAGCTCTCTTCCCAACACAACCCCTGGGGTGCTAACAAATCCTCTCTAGGAGTGATAATAGACAGCACACCCCTGTCATAGTGGCAATCACCTATCCATAGGCTGCTCCATTGTCACAGACCATGGCAATGTTCATAATTTGTGGCATTCCTTGTCATTGGAAATACAGCTAGCCAGAATTACCCTGCGACATGGATGCCTTCTGTCAGGCTTCCTGGATGAAAATACTGTAATAAATAATGTTCCCTGCCGCGCTTAGCAGCAGTGATTCTCCACTAAGTATTGTCATGTAATTTTGTTCCTCCACATCGCAGATCCCTTCTCACCTCATTCTGATGCTTGGTTGGAGTGCACACAATATAGATCTGCTCTCCATAAGAGGCAGCAAGGCAACATGAGAGAGAGATGGCAGAGAACAAACAGCTAAGAAGCTGTGAGGAAATTTTTTTTTCTTTTGCCTTGAGTGATTGCTCTCCAGCATCAGTTATGACTAGAATATTTATAGGCTGTAACAATGTAAGAATCTAGAACATTTTCTTGCATTGGCAAGCAGCAAGGCATCCAATAATATCTACAGATACATAGATAATTTGTAAGTTCTCTTGCTCTGTCAGGCAATTTGCAAATAAATTAATTACGCTGCAGTACAGAAGCTGGTGGAAAGACAAGCTAGTTTTTGATCAGCAAGGACGCCACTCACCTTTTCACCCAGGCAAAAAGCTTGCCTGTTAATCTTTCAATTATTCTTTTTGTGTGGATTGCAAATGGTCCGCCATCTGTCAAGGTAAACAGCCTTATTATGTGCTAGGGACTTCTGACATTGGGCAACATTGGCCTGCCTGCTTAGGCGGCACACCTCGGTAGGTATATAGGTATATGACTTAGAATAACATCAAATCTGCCATTACCTCTCCTCTCAGAAAACTCTGTTTCACTGTTAGACACCTCGTTCGCTGGTGAGTTGAGAGCTGAGTGCCTTTTGTTTCCACACTCTTTTCCAGGTGGCGTTTCGTATTTCCCTTTTCCAAGTCATCCACAACTATACTATCTAGCCTTTGACCAGCGGCTGATGACAACCTATATCAGATAGTCTCACTCTTCTATACATGCAAAATGAGCGAACTCCCATCATCGAATTTCCCTGCTACAACCAAGAGAGACGATGTCGCGAGCCCGCCCAGCCTATTCAAACAACTGTATGTTACAGAGCAACCGAAGACACCTGCTAGTACTCTGGGTGACTCAACTGAGACGATGTTCCTCCAACCGACAACATGTCCAATCACAGAGGAGCAATTAGCAAATGAGATCCGCGGCATATATTCTGGTTTAGTCATGGTTTAGAAGAAGTGCATAGAAATTGACAAGGAAAATTCGCAGACAGAAAGTGACCTTAACGAGGCTGAATTGCAAGCGCTTGTTGCTTTGCACCGAACACTTTTGCATGAGCATCATGACTTCTTTTTGGCCTCTCAGCATCCTTCAGCTAGTTCTGTGTTGAGAGACCTGGCCGCAGAGTATGCCATGGCCGCACACATGTGGCGCTACGGAATCCACAGTCTTCTGGAACTGTTCCGATCCCGTCTCTCTAACGAGGAACGTCCACCTGACAGAGAGGATAGCTATGGTGACATGGCCCGAGAGAACATGCTCACCTTAATATATTTGGCATATTCCATGATGACATTGCTTTTGGAAAGTATTCCAACCTTTGAAGATACATGGATGGAATGCCTGGGGGACCTCGCAAGATATCGCATGGCCGTTGAAAAGACTGACAAAGAAGCTGACATGCAAGAACGCAAAGTCTGGGCTGCTGTGGCGAGATATTGGTATATTAAGGCAGCAGATAAGAGTCCAGACACTGGAAGAATTCAGCATCATCTTGCTGTGCTTGCGCGTCCGAACATTGTGCAGCAACTCTTCTATTATACAAAATCATTGATAAGTGTCTCTCCTTTTCCAAGCGCCAGGGAGAGTATACTTCTCCTCTTTGATCCTCTTCTGGATCCTTCAAGAGCAGTCAATAATTGCTATCCTGTGTTTGCCACTGCCTTTGTCAGTGCCCATGGTGTGCTCTTCACCAAGGGCCCTGTTGAAGAATTCAACAAACTTGTCGACAAGCTTCTTTCCCTCCTTGATGGCCACATTCACCAATGTGGACCAGTGTTTCGGGAACAAGGTGTCTATATCGCCTCATCCAACTATGCTGCCATCTTTGAATATGGGCTGGAAAAGGAAGGAAAGAACCCGATAATGACAAAACTATTTGAGAAGGGAAAGCCATACTCAGAAATATATAAATCTGCTCAAGAGTCTTGGCAAAATCCTGGAAATGTTCTGACCTCCCAGGCCAACACTTCAACATCAGAAGATATTCAGATAATCTCTTGCGGAACTCGCCTTGCATTTTCAACATTAGCCATAGTCCTTCAACACACCGGTGATGAAAATGTTCTTCCATATGTCCATACATTGTTGGCGTTTCTCTGGTGTTTGGCATTGAACCCAGAGAGCATGCAATACATTGAAACAGAGGTTCCATGGGCTCAGGTTGTGGCATTCCTTAATACATTGATTTGCCAAGATACAGATTTTGCCAAAATTGAGAGTGATCAGTTTCCCTGCCCTGAGGCCGGCACTATGCAGCAATTACCTGAGGATTTCCTTATCTGCAGTCAGGTGTGGAGCCAGCTCTACTATCCCGATAGGTTCTTCGAAGACTCTATCAGTGATATTGAGGAGCGATCCATTGAGCTTCCCTCAATTGAGGTAGCACGGAGGCACCGATGTCTTTGGCTAGGGTTTCACATTGCGACAGTGAGCTTTGCTGTTGGAAATTGATACTTATCATTATAATCGTCCTGCTAACATATGACAAAGTTCAAGCGCTGGATGAAATATAAGAATGTGTCAAAGACATTTGAAGCCCTTCAATCACAGGTCTGAGCCCCAAGACATAGATACAGAGATGCAAGGTGTGTAATCATCAACCAGCTATATGGAACTTTCATCTTCCCGATTACTAACAACCATAAGCAGAAGCACCAGTGAATCCTTGAGAATGACTTCTTATTAGTGGTTTCTTGCCATTCTCAGCGAGATCAGAAAATCTGCTTAATTGGATGCCCCTATACTCCCTTGTAACCTCTGCTAGCCGAGTTCCACAGACCAGAGTTCAGGCTCTTACCATATACAAAGTTTACTGTGGTTCCTACAAGATTTCTTACCCTTTGGCTGGAATCCCGAGACGTGTGTGGGGCTTTATCAAAATCCTGGAACAAACACCCATGTACGCTCAGGTTGGAAAGATGTGACTGTCAGTCAAAGGGCATCAGTGTGCTGGCTGTAGCAGAGGCACATACAGCGTACTAATGATGTGAAGTTCTTGGATGCAGAATAGCTGTTATCCTTTATCCTTCTTTTCTCTTACATACTTGTACACCTGTTTGAGCATTTTTCCCTTTTTTTCACAGCACCTACTATCTTTTAAAACAGTTACACTTTGGACAACATTTGTTATAATGTCTACCCACTTTCTATGGGTCAATGGAATACCTACTTCAAGCATCGTGGTCCCTAATGGTAAAAGCACAAAGCTGGTTGCAATTCAAGACTTGGAAGAATTGAAAAAGTTAAAAAATGATAATCCAATGTTCATGCACAACCGAAATGTCATGCTCAACAGGCTTATCCAGGAAATAGACGCATGGCAGAAGACGCCTGATCTCCTCGAGAGTCAGAATAGACGGACCTGGCAGACAGTTCTGGAAAACAATATGTGCGGTGGGAATTCTCAGTGGCCCTTCTCTGAAAGAACAGGAGTTTGCTATAACGTACATGATAAGCGAGTGAAACACTAAATCGCAACCACATAACCATTTGTATTTGATCGCTCTTTTCTCCACCAACAACAATGGAATCAACTGGCAAAGAAAGTCAATTACTTCTAGCTGTCCAAGCTATTCAAAAAGACCCAAATCTTAGCGCTCGAGCTGCAGCAAAAATCTACTCAGTCAGTCACGTTACTTTGACTCGCCGACTCAAAGGAACAATGTCCCGACGCGATTGTACACCCAATTCGCAGAAATTGACTATATTAGAAGAGTCAACAATTGTTCAACATATCCTTGACCTTGATGCACGAGCATTTCCTCCCCGACTCTGTGATGTGGAAGATATGGCCAATCAACTACTTGCGGAGCGCAACGCGCCACGCGTCGGTAAGCGTTGGGCTTCGAACTTTGTCAAGCGACAACCACAACTCAAGACGCGCTTTTTCCGAAGATATGACTACAAGAGAGCCCAATGCGAAGATCCAGAGCTCATTCGTGGCTGGTTCGCGCTTGTACAGAATACAATTGCTGTACAGAATACAATTGCGAAGTATGGCGTGGCAGAGTCAGATACCTACAACTTTGACGAGACTGGGTTTATGATGGGTATTATCTCGACAGGAATGGTGGTCACAGGCGCTGATAGACGCTCTAATACAAAATTGGTGCAGTCTGGAGGTCGCGAATGGGTTACAGTTATCCAAGGGATCAATTCGCAAGGGTGGACGATTCCACCGTTTATTATTGTGGCGGGCAAATATCACTAAGGAAGACTTCTTTCCCGCCTTTCTCGCCGCGTTTCAGGATTCATTCACGGCAAAGAATATCCAAGGCGGCTTTCGAGGGGCAGGAGTTGTACCTCTAGACCTAGAAACAGTGATTTCTAGGCTAGATGTGAAGTTACGGACGCCAACGCCTGAGAGATTCCCTGAGACGCCTACTCCTTGGGTTTCTAAGACGCCGAATAATCCAATAGAGGCGAGCTCACAGTCAGAATTTATTAAGAAGCGAATTGCCCAGCATCCAAATAGCTCACCAACTGCGACTTACGATGCTATTGACCGATTTTCAAAAGGTTCGCTTGGGATTATGCACCAGATAGCTCTACTGAAGTCGGAGAATCGGATTCTTCGAGAGCAGAATGAGATACTTAGCAAGCGTCGCAGAGCTAAGAAAAGGCGTCTTCAACAAGGAGGAAGTATGACTTTAGCTGAAGGACAAGACATTCAGACCCAGAATGACGTGGAGGCGCAAATAAAAGAGGAAACGCGTCAAAATAGTGGTCGCAAGAGGAGGACAGAGACAAAGGAACGGCGTTGTGGAAGATGTGGCAATCCCGGACACAACGCACGAACCTGTCAAGAGATGTACAAACATCTGAAGAAAATGACTTTGAGTAGTTTAGATTGATTTTCTGGCGTTGTGGTTGAATTTGCGAGGGTTGTTTTGGGAAGATATGGTTTCGTGTTTCACTCGCTTATCTGTTTCACTCGCTTATCATGTACGTTACCATTTACTGGTGGTCTCTAAGCAATTCAAAACTTCATCTATGTTTTCGGCACTACGATGGTGTTTCGCTCGCGTTCCGTCACATCGATATCCCTTAGTATGAGTGCATTCAATAGCCAGGATTTCTTCAACAGTGTCATGCAGAAGGCTCGTGGAAGACAGTTAAGGAAGGGAATCTGGGACAGGAATTGTGACGGCGCGGCAGGCATCTAGGCGGTAAGGTAGGCGGTGTGAGGCATTTGAGCATTCCTTTGTCTCCTGAGATACTGCCGGTCCTACTCGTCTATATATTCATGTTGCACAAGCCCTGCAAATTCTTTCCTTTCTTTTCCTCTCATGCTTTCGATTCTGTATGACAAGCTACCATAGTTTTACCTAATAATACTATGCTGAGCGCCGTCACAGGAATGTGCGCAGCAGCAATACTTAATAGCCTTTCTATCTCTACACATAATTTCAGAATAGCTGTCAGCCGAATATTACCACTATACCCTAGTGGTATACCAAGAGACCTATCAGCCTATTCAGCACACGCCAATCCAGGCATCTCGAAGGTTATAATCCCTGCAATAAAGGGATCATACTGTCTATACCTGAAGCCACCTATTTTCCTTTGTTATTTCACGAAAATGTCTCGGGATCATTAAACAAAGAAGTATCCAGAAAGGTCTTAACCCCTAAGTCCATAAATAGTGGTCAGATAGTTAGGTAGATTGGAATGATCAGAGCTTTCTTCATCATACCTTCGGATTACGAGGTTCGCGCAGTCCGACAATAGCCTAAAGATGTTATCTCTTCCAAAATTGGTTATAGTGAGCATCAGGGCTTCATATTTGTTTCCAGCACTTTGACAAGGATGTGTCAAAGGGGTCTGGCAAGGATATTCCTTCACTGTGATTCTGTATGAATTATATAGTGAAAAGATCTCTGAGACTTTGGTCCATCTGGTGTTGTCAATGGACCTGTAACATCCAGGTTGTAGTTAAGTGTTTTGTGGGCGCTCAGCTGTTCTGAGATGCATGCCTGGTCTTTTGCAACTATTTCGGCTTTCCTCTAGGACAGGTTCAACTTGATTAGACATTCTATTGACTTTAAGCATCCAAGCTTTACTGCAAAAGTGCAAATACTTGTGATATGGTACAAGAAAGCAATAATATTATTCAGAGGAATAATATCATGTATATAGAAGGATTATCTCTTGTTCTATAAAAACAACAGAGTGCGAGACGAGAAAGAAAAGATTTCTTTATTCATAAAAGTACACAGTGGACAGGAATGGGTAGAATTATATAAAGGAGCAATTGACATAACTACAGTAAAGGACTACCAACGCATAACCCAGTGGACAATTAGGTCAGGGAGCAAGACTAGAAGAGCAACAAAAGATATGATTCCCTTGTATAATTAAGAAAGCAGGTAGTGTTACGGCACAGCCTAGAGATCACTGACAAGGCTGACGAGGGGAAGTCATGTGACCATACTGGATCGTCTACGGTTTACGATCCATTCTCACGATCCAGGTCTACGATCCATTCTCATGATCCATCAGATAGGTATTTCCGGGCAGAACTCAGCATGTATATAAGACGCTCCTTAACCATGGGGATTAGGACCCCGTGGTCAACTCAAATAGCAATCTTGATAGCAACATTGCTAGTAACGGCCTATTCATCTCTTTCTCTTGCTTTCTGTCCTCAAGATAAACCCAACGAGCCTCCACCTAAGAAGTCTTAGGCCCGCCGTTACAGGTAGTAAGAAATAGAAAAGAAATTCACTTTCAGGCTATATCCCATCTCACACTGCCTCTTACCACTTTCATGTGTTACAGAGAATATTATATGTACATGAAATAGAACATATAGCATGTTAGCATATGTGAGCTTTTTCTGCAAAGCATTCGGTGCCTTTTCCTTTCAGCTTAGTGCTCAGGCAGCGCGCTTTTCGAGCACTCAGCCGATCTGAGTACAGACTGAGCAATCTCAGAGCTTCCAAAGTTGCTCCCGGAGCGCTAACTGAGCACTCAGTAAGCAGGGGTGAGCATGGGACGAGCACATGAGCCCAAATAGAATGTAGGGTGCCAAGGTTGTAGTTGCACCCCAGCAGGGTCACTTGGCCCTCAACCAGCCATCACTTTTTGATGCCCGAGTACAAGCTGGCGTCATCACTATGGCTCAGCCCCATTGGAACTGGTTCATCGTTATTCGCTTGCAATTATGTTCTAAGTAATTGAAAAGAGTAAAAGCAAGTAAGAAGTTATGGTATTGTTCAACATACTGCTGGCAAGCTCCATCCCACCAGCTGGTCTGTATGTGCTAGAGCGGTTGTTTAGAGCGGTTGTTTAGAGCGGTTGTTTAGAGCGGTTGTTTAGAGCGGTTGTTTAGAGCGGTTGTTTAGAGCGGTTGTTTAGAGCGGTTGTTTAGAGCGGTTGT
>NW_027192536.1:1008428-1071372 GCF_041956765.1 Thermoascus crustaceus | reverse complement strand
GTAAAGTCTACTAAAATGGAACAGTTGTGGTAGGCCTCTGCAATGTTAGTATGATAGTTACCACCTTTTCTTAGTGTAGATTGAACCCTCGCTTCGATTAGGCCCACATGGCAAATGCTCTAGTGCGGTTATTCTACAACCGGTCTAATGCAACCATTCTAATGTGGGTTGGATCACAAACAACTATCCATTCAAAGTTAATATAAGCTCATCAGTTTCTTTTTGGAAGCTAAGGACACTGTCTTTGAGCGGCAGAAAAGACATGAGACTGTTTGAAAACACAGGCATGTGGACAGTTATAGAGATAGAGAGCATACACTACGTGTCATCAATTCTGTATCCTGTCTGGCAATTTGATGCGGCATGAAACTGATGTGGATTGATAGGATTTATGCAAACGGCAAGCTATTTGCTTCCCAAAATAAGCAGATTTGTTGTTGAAACAGCATTTTCTGCTGTGCCGGCCCAAAGGCAAAGATCTTTGAGAAAGAAGCATACACTGATTTTCCCCCTACATGCGATAACCTGACGGATCATATCAAGGAAAGAACGGAATCTCATCATGAGAGTGCGACTACATCATATAGAATTGTATACACATTAGATCCACAAAGTGTTCAAAATATTTACCTAAATATCCGCTCCCACGAATTCTTCTGCCCGGATAGAGCCAGTTAAGATACGCGGACCCTTTGATGCTGGTACACACAATCTCACAAGTGACGATTCCATACTTCCCTTTGAGATTCCATGCTCAGAGGTTTGTACTTCACCTTCATATTCACCGGCTGAGAACAGCCTCATCGAACTCAGTGGCACAATTCATTGTGAAAAAGAGGATGCCTTTATATAGAGTACTCAAGCTCCCGAAAGAAAACAAATCACAAATCAATTCTGGAGCTGGTTGAAAAATGAATAACGTTCCAAAAAGCATCAGCTTTATCTAGGAGAAGAACTGCATTAAAATGACGGGAGATCTTAAAGATATGAGCAAGCATTACTTTAAGCCGGGCCAGGTCACCACGGGTATCAATCAATTCACCGGCGGAGATCTGCGAAAGTTAGGGTCTGAGCCCTTCTGGTCGAATCCGACAAGCCAGGCGAATACAAAGGCTGTTGGAGCAAGTCCGACATGGCTTCCACAGTCAGAATCTTCCCACACCTGGGGTCCATCAAGATATGTTAGACTGCTCAACCAGCAACAGGAACCAAAACATACTGCAGAAGCGCCATTAGACCCTGTCCCTTGCCACACGATCACCTTTAACTCTCGGGAGAACGACCAATAGATCGTCGCTGACCACTTAACGGTAAATCCCGCGGAGAAATCTGAGGTGGAGCGGTTGGCCAGGAAGTATTCTTGAAACCGGCATGCGAACTTCTATGACAAGAACTTCCAAGCAATCACACCGCATGGTGCTTCTGCGCTGAGGCAGAGGATGGAAGCAATACCATCTTTATGGCCGTGGACGGTCCATTAAGAGTGACGCGTCAATTGGCCGCGTCGGTCTCCCAGGTGCTTGGTGGTGATGGACAGCAGGAAATGGCGCTGTCCAAGAGCAAAGCGTCGTAGATGAAAACGTCATGCTAGCCATCATAGCTCTGGTTCTCAAGCAACGAATCGCTGAGTGCCAGCGAACCCCTGTATTATGGCTTTTGAGGTCCAGCAACCTGCGCGGCCAGGGGTAGACGGTAGAGAGGCTCACATGGTCCTAGAGTTGTGGTTGTAGGACCCAGCTGGTCCGTTGACCCATGACAGACTTGAGGGACTATGGCCAAGGTGTCCTATCGCTGGCCCTGTTAGGCGACACCGTCGACCGCGAGACCTAAACATTACACCTCCGTCTCCTCAACGTACTATAAAGATCACGGCTCTGCTACCTCCATTCATCTTTCATTTAACACTCATCCTCATGTCAGTGTTACTATAGACACCTGTGACCGATATCATACAAAAAGTCACAAATAACTGGACTGCCATCGTCATCCTCGCCTCTCACGAAGCCACTGTCATTTCCATTGTCCAAACTGCCAGCCCAGCAGTCGATCAATACACTCACAATGCCCACGGCAATGGCTTCTCAAACCCACCACGATCCAAACTGTTGCTACCATCTCCGTAAATCTCGGATACTGCGTGGTGACAGACACATCACATTTACAAACGGCTCCCACAGCCGGACCTGGAGGCTTCGACGCAGACGCCACCTCCGACCTTATGTCAGCCTCTTCCTGACGCACTACACGAAATGGATTCATGGAGTGGTTGTCCATGGAAACGACATCCTGCCTCTCGATGCGCCCGTTGAGATGATTGGCCTGCGAAGTGGTGATATCATCCGGATCCGTCAGCCCCTGGCGTGGGAGATTGACAATTGGTGCGTAGTATGATGTTCCACAGTCGCTGCAACCTGCTCATATCATATAGCTTCCCATCATTGAGACCGATTCCCCCGAGACAATCTCGGATCCCTATAACAGGCCACCGTCACCGACACCGGTCGGCACAAAAAGACGAGGCTTTCCGCCGCCGGGCCAGAAGCGCCATGCCATCGTCTACCATCTGCGACTGTGATTCATGCAAGGCAAGCGGATGAGGGTAAGGGTAACACTGCGCCGGACAGGGAGATGCTGCTTCAAGAGAGACAGGTGTCCTGGAGGGCCTTGACCTGATTATCACCCTACGGTTAGAGGGAAGCGGGTGCCTGGCAACGCGCCTACCACAGGCTCAGTCTGAGTCTCCGGCTTGTGACGTCTCTCGAACGCTTCACGGCTATGGAGGTAATCATGGTGCCGCGGCCGATATGGCGCTGACCCCGGCAGACTACCGACTGAGATACCGAACGAGTAGAATGGCATTGACAGTTCTGGCTACAGCCTCGCGCAACTCAGCGGCCAACCAATATCTGACAGAGGGATCGTAAACGGGAGGGCAGGAAGGTGAGAGAAGTGAGAGAATACTGGAGTGGATGAAGGATCGTAGCCAGGCCGTTAGGCCGACATCTGTCTAGAAGCAAAGGTGTTCATGTCTGATCGGGTGCTCGTAGAGTCCCTACAAAAAGATTATTGATCGATAGGAGAAGAATGAGGGGCGCGAATGAAAAGCATCACCAGATCGATGTGCCGCGAGTTTCTCTCTTTCTCTCCTCCCCAGGATCCACAGCGTCGCATCCCAGTGCTCAAGGATGACCGTACAATAAGTTGAAAATCCCCTCCTTGGTGATGACGTTCTAATTTGTGAGACGAAAAAAACCGTCACTGCTTCATACTCAAGGCGGCTGTACTCGCAGACTTATCCCCCAATATCTGGAGCGGGAAGAAGTCACTATAACAGGATTGCATACGTCCACAGGGGAGGGGCATAAGTGAGATGGCCAAAGAAAGGAGAAGAAAAGACAGATTTGGCTGCTGGAACCGGAGGAGTGTCAACAACTGCTGAACACTGGCTCCTCAAAATCGACATCTGGTCTTCGAACAGCCATGCTTCACATTCAACAAGACCCCTGCGTTCGAATTTCATTGTTATGTATGAATGCTGACTCCTCAATATCTCAGCCATTGAGAGGTGGCCTTCCCATCTCAATAGAGTCCATTTGATTCCGTAATCATTCAAATATTCCACCTTGGTGAAAGCCAGTTTTTCATGTATCGACTGCTCATCAGTGGCGTCTTATGGGCTCGTGGGTATGCAAAAGGCCTGTGACACAAATCCTAATGCATGCTAGGCACTCCACGACCATCAAAAGGATCAGGGATCTCTACTAACTTAGGGGTGAGAACGTCATATCAGTCAAGAACAGCAGGATGTTGGAACTAAGGTAGAGCTTGATCTCAACAGAAGGAAGGAAAGAATGTAATGGAAAAAAATAGGAGGTCTGAGGGAACTGTTAAACCCTTTATATAGCAATAGAGGAGCTGAAGTAGGCTTGCTAAAGATTATGGTACTTGCGGGACCGTCTGTATTTGGAAAACTCAGTTCCAATTAGATATCACACGTCGAGCTATGCACCTGGTCAGCGTGTTTTGACCTACGCAACCTAGAGAAGAAAGTAATGTCCCCAGCACATCGGAAGTATCTGAAGGCTGATTTTGTCTTTCTGGCTTCCTGGAAGCCTTGACAGAGCACATTAGGTAACTCGAAGGAGAGGGCGATGTGTTTCAATGCGCGACTGGAGGAGCCCACCAAGGGAAGGGGTCTTGGTGAAGAGATTCAGAATTAGCCATCATGGAGTGAAAGCCTCAACCAACGGTATATTCTTCTGTAAGCAAACTGGATAAGGAGCGCAACCTCTCTAAGATTGACTTTATTCTCTTAGCGTGGTTAAACATCGTCCAATTACCAGGATGAGGTGGGACAACTGTTCTGTAGATAGTATGTGCGCTTTTAGGGAGATACAGGATAACTGTGATATAGAGACACCAGGTACTGCTTGATGATACTCCTGAACTAGGCAAGGGGGTCTTGTGAAAACAAGCGAAATTCATCTAGAATTTGTCTTGGTGGTGGTGGTCGCTTTGCGGCACGCCGGCACCTCATCACCTGACCTAGCGTGCGCGCCTCAGCCGCCCCACAGTGTGATAGTTAGCATGTCCAGGATCGTGATGAGATAATCTGTCAGACATCTGGTGATCCGCTCTGAAAGCACATTAATTTCCCTATTTTGATTTGGCCAATCAGATTGCTTCACACCCTGTGTTTATCCATTCTGATGTGATAATTTCAGCACCAATCACGCTGTATGGACGTCAATTACAACTTGAAAAGTGTCTATCCATGTTATTTTTCTGGTAAGCACTTCTTTTATTTGATTAGCCACCTAACTTGCTATGAAAGGCCGCACATGTTTGGTAGTTCCACTGAAAAATCAGATTTTCATAGGTTTCGGTATATATAGTAACTAGACTTGGCAGGCTGAGTAAGGCCGATCTTCTCCGTCATAATCATACAGTTGTATTGGGCCAACAGTAAGGGTGAATTTGACGAACTGGAGGGGAAACTCTGCCTTTAATATCTTCATACCCCCATCCACCAAGTCTACTGAGGAGCCAATAATAGCATCACGTCTAACCGTCTTCCCAGGTAGGCTGTATCACGGGAGGCCTAAGACTCTAGGCCGATCTCGTGGGGTTTATCTTGTAGAACAGGAAACAGGTAGGAATGGGTAATGGGACGTGCCTTCTGAGCCCCTAGTCCTAAGAGACCCTGCGCTCCGAGATGGGATTCTTAGGGCGGACCGCGTCACAAGACCCAATGCTGCTTGAGCCGATCGTACTAAGAGGCTTGCTGATCTAACACCTCCCTCTCGTGAGGATATTCTCAAGAGGATATTCGGAAGAAGACTGCTAACACAAGAGGTATAGCTCAAGACAACTAGATACTAGAATTGATAGACAAGTTGACCACGGGGTCCTAATCCCCATGGCTAATGAGCGTTATTATGTACATGCTGAATCCTGTCCGCAATCATCTATCCGCTGGATCATTGATGATCTGGATCGTTAGTGATCCATGCCTGTTCCCATATGAAAGGATTATGGGGATGAATCGTAGACGATCCGTTTAGTCACGTGCCGACTCCTCACCAGCCTCGGCGGTGTTCTTTAGGCTGTGTTGTAAGAGCACATGAACAACTTTAAAGCTGTGTGATGATGCAGATTGTTTCTAGTCTTTTGTCAGTCGTGTCTGATGGAACTTGCCATTGCTCAAGTTGAGCTTATGCCTAGCCCAAGAGAAATTGATTTGAACCTTTGCTTCAAGTTCTTCCCTTAGCATTCCTTCTCATAATCTATGGGAACTGAGCATAAACGGTTCACGCCAAGCTATAACTGCTGTAGAAGTTCTTCTATTTTGTTTCTGAATTTAAGGAGTGGAGCCATTGTGCATGACATCAAAGGAGATGGTAAAGTGTAGCAAAGATTGTCCCTTGGTATCACCAGATTTGCATTAACAGTCACTACTCAGGTGTCTGTGTTACGCCAAAACAATTACAATCACACGCATGCAAATTACTTGCTTCTGACCGCACATTAGCCATGTCAAATATTTTGTAGACTTAATTCCCGCGCAAGGGGATTGAGCAGTCCACATCTCAGTTTTTAACCCCATACCGAAGCCAACCCCTAGGAGTTATTATTTAGGTCTTCTTTGAGTGACGAACATCCTGAACAACACTGCAGCCTTGTGTTCTTTCAGTTTTCACCCCACTGTAAGCTGAATAAAGACATCCGTCCTCAAGCTTTACTGAGTGTCTATAGAGCTCGTTCTAATATCTTCTGATCATGTCGAACATGGCAATCGCCAAGGTACCACATCGTTTGACATCCTCCCACTTTTGTTCCCTTGGAGCTGTGAGATGGGCTTATCAGATCAATGATCCTGTCGTCCTGAAGTATCCCGAACTGGACGGTGTGAAAGTTTTAACCAAGAAGTCGAAATCTTTGATGTATTTGAGGGACATTCTCTCTGTTCTGATATAGTCTAAATTTCTCTACGCGATTCAGAAGGAAACTTATCTCAGCGGCGAAACTTTAAATCAGCAGTATTGGATCAATTCTGTATTTCATGAGACGAGAATATGAGCTGTAAGAAGTCGAAAAATTGTGAGAAAATCACGACCCCCAAGTTGTTGATTGCCTGCGACGGAAGAAATTTCCAGAGTTGGGTGGAGGGCATTTAGACCAGGTAATCAAAGGGCGTTTGAAAGGATAATTTCTGCTTCTCAGAGAGCTTGTTAAGGAGATGACACTTCTGCATGGAGCAAGCGAACTGCCGCAGGAAACTGCTTTGGGAATGAAACATTGAACAGATATACGGAAAGAGTGTCAACTCCTGGTGGAAGGCGGCTTATTGGCTTGGAAATAGATGTATATACTAGGCAACTTCTTTATCAGATGGCGGTTTGCGTTACATTTAATTTCGGGAAACTGTAGAAAAGGGACATAAAAGGCAGAAACTGGGCATGATAATTCCGTGTGACAGAACTGGTGGTTGTATGTATCTTGGAATTTCCAAGTCGGGCACAACTTCGGGAGTCAAATCAAGTTAGATTTGTTTTCTGAACTATTATATAGGGGCTTGGCAGCGTCGCCCCAATCGATTGGTTGGCAGTATTTGTTTAGTCATCACGGACGCGTCGCGCAGACTCCCATTCCATTCGCAGGGACGACTGGGGGCCTTTTCTGTCCCAGTCTCAGTTGCTTTCCCATTGTGCCACTCAGCAATCTCACCTTTGTTTTTGCCTTTTGCCGAAGTCTACTCTTTCAAAAATCCGATGTGAGTCCCTTCATCTCTGGAATGGCACTTCCTTCACCAACAGAAATTATCAAAACCAAGCCCATCGGTGATGGGCTGAAGGCTTTTCGTGATTCGTTTGGTGCATTTTGCGAAAATTCAGGCATCAGTAGACCTTTTAATGCATCCGACTTGGCGAATGACAAAGGTAATACTGCGTCAAATCGTACACAGCTTTCTCTAACTTATTTAGGGTTCAAAAATCAGTTAGTTGACCTCATTTGGGCGCTGCAAAGTCTTCCTGCAGCCTCATCTTTACCTTCAAACACTGGCCGAGAGACTTTTCGCAACGATCTCCGAAGGTTTATATCAGTTGCCGACTCCGACGAGTTTGACATTACACGTCTTTTCCCTCTTTTAAATGCAGTTTGTGATGATCAGCTGGATGAGATTGTTTGGGACAGCGCCCGTGTTGCTATCACTCAATCCACCCCTCCTCCCCGACCACTACCTTTCGTGGACCAAACGCCGTATTCGCACACTACAAGCAGCTTCGCTAACTCCTCCGAATGGCGAAAAGACATCGACACTGTGCTAAGATTAGAGCTGGGCCCAATCTACGTCGGCGTACCAGGCTTTTACGAGGCATACTTTGGAGATGTTAAAGGTCTTGAAGAAGAAGGTGCTGCCGTTTTTAAAAGATGCAAGGAAGGAGATAACCCTCTGTTCAGTGAAGGAAACGGCTGGCGGGACTGGCCAGAGAGTGCCAAGGAAAGTAGGGTCTTAGACTGGCTCTCTACAAAGATCGAGGTGTTCAGCAACCTCGCAGCTGACGAGGGCTTTACAACAATGATCCGTCGCACTGTTTTGGCGCAGCCTAGTCGACCATTAAAAGGGTCTACGGCTGAACGAAAGCTGGATATCGGCTTTGTCTGTCATCCAGAAGCAAGAAGTGACACCGAAGTCCACTGGTCGGATATCCTAATCCTTGGTGAATTAAAGAGCAACGCGGACGTTGATACAGCTTCAAAGACGTGGCAAGATCTTGGTCGATATGCGAGGGAGGTCCTTACTGCTCAAGACACGCGTCGGTTTGCCTTAGGCTTTACACTGTGTGGGTCCATTATGCGACTGTGGGAGTTCGATCGCATAGGGGCCATCGCGTCATCGCCATTCGATATCAACAAGGATGGTCTACGATTCATTTTGTCACTGTTAGGGTTCCTTCGAATGAACGATGAACAGTTAGGATATGACCCCACCATTATGTCTTCTTCAGATGGGAAACGATTCATCAAGATTGTACGCAATGGGCAGTCGGAACGTCTTTTTCTCGACGGACTTATGAAGCGCGCCCCATGTGTTGCTGGCAGAGCCACAACTTGCTGGAAGGCTCACCGCGAAGGTGACGAATCGAATGCCCCGCTTGTTATCAAAGACTCATGGCAGTACCCCGAAAGAGAGGAGGAAGGTAAATTTCTGCAAGAGGCAACAAAAAAAGGGGTGGTTAATGTAGCAAGGTATTACTACCATGAAACAGTTCAGGTGCACAAGGTCGATGATATCCGCAACAATGTTCGCAGGGGACTCGACGTGACCAAGGCGACAAATTACAGACCGACACGTTCTGGAAAATCTCGGAGCATGAGTGGCACAGCGGACATGGCAAGAATAGGCCGCTCCACCAGCAGTGCAGGGAGCAAGAGGTCATCCAGCCGTGCTGATGCAACGCTGCCGCCCAGCAAGCGCACCTGCTCGAGCTCTTGGTCCAAAGGTGGACGCGATTTGCAGAATAGGGTGCATCGTCGTGTCATCATTAGTGACTATGGGAAACCAATCTACAAAGCAAGCTCTTGTGTTGCCATGCTTTCTGCGCTTAAGAGCTGCATAGAAGGTGAGTGACTGTTGATCTTCCCATTCCAGTACTGACTGGTGAAGGTTACGAGTCATTGCATACAAAGGCGGGATTCTTCCAGGGTGACATTTCGACTGGGAACCTTATTGTCAACGATGAGGAAGGGAACCCGTCGTGGCCGGCGTTCCTAATCGACTTGGACCTTGCCATCCAGGGGCAACGAGAAAGGTCCTCTGGAGCGAGAGGTAAGACAGGAACAAGAGCATTTATGGCTATAGGATTGCTCTTAGGAGAGAAGCACTCCTTTATACATGACTTGGAATCGTTCTTTTGGGTGCTCTTCTGGATTTGTATTCACTATGATGGGCCAGGTAAAGAAATTGGGCCAACGGACTTTGACTGCTGGAATTATGACGATGACAAGAAGCTGGCTCGTTCAAAGAAGGGGATAGTGGATGATGAAGATGATTTTCTTAAGACTACAGAGGAAAACTTTACGTCCTATTATAAACCGTTGATCCCTTGGGTCAACAGACTGCGGAAGGTGGTATTCCCTAATGGGAAACGGAGGAAGCACGAAGACAAACAGCTTTATACTCATATGAAGGAGATCCTTCATAATGCAACCAAAGATCCAAAGGTGTCAGGTTCAGAAACCTAGGTCTGCTAGTACTCCTTGTCCCCTGTGCCAACAAAGCATTCTTAAAAAGACAGGTGATTCCGTCACATCCTGATGGCGAGACCTAGGTACATCGGCAAGTTATTTTCTGCACAAAATCGCGGCATTCTGTCATTTTTCATGCTATTGGAAATGCCTCTAGTTTGCACAATTTCTAGTTAAGAGTTTAATCTGGGGTTCTTTGTGCTCCTGCATTCGGAATCGAGAAAATGCAGCTTCTGCACTATGTTGACCGGGTCATTATCCCTAGTCTTTTGCCAGTGGTGCAGCGGTTTGGCTCCTAGAGCTCCCTAGGAACCACGCCGTGACAGATATGACCATGTAATTTGACCTTTGCTGTTTGGAGTAGGTAGCTATGTTTTCTGGATAACATAACTGTCTCTAGCTCCTGATCTTGTGGCGCAGGAACCAATCATCAGTGTTATCTGGTTGACTTAGGTGTCAGCTTTGAAAAGATATTCTGCAGAGGAGATATACTGCTCTAAGTATGCAATAGCCTCCCACAAGATAAGGGGATAAACTATGGGCCTTGTGCTGCTTTTGCATTTAGAGCCTTTTCCATAGAAGGATGTGAAATTGCGCCAAGTATTTGTTGCTGCGCATGATAGTTCAGATCTTAGTAGAGAGCGCCATGCCAGCATCTGGATTTCCAAAGACAATAGCTTCGATGGCTTCCATGTGACAAATAAATTTGGTTCTGATTTGACATTCCACTGCTTACGGCGTGGGCGTGATCCCTGGACTACAAATATGAGATTGGTAACCATGGAACGCTTTGCCATAATCTCTGAGGAAGGATATTCAAAACTACAGCATATTCTAAGTATGGTACCTATTAAAAATAGCAACAATAATTGGAACTCTCAAGATTGGGTTAAAGACGCTTTATCTACAATGGAAAAGGAAGGTATTATCAGCAAGACCGACTGGGACAGAGGGATTCAAATATTACCTTCCAAGAATGTGTTGATCAGAATTCACTGATCACAAGGCAAGACAATAGACGAAAGAAGGCAGAGCTGTGAAAAGCGTCCTGCAAGAAATCCGATGTACATGAGGTAGTCTTGTGGATCAAACTAGTACTCAGTTATACATTCATCTAATCCAAATGTGGCTCTGGTAAAAGGCGCCTCTCCTTCTATTCTCCAAGTATTTCCACGTTTGTCTCCCCTCATAACGAGACATGACCGCTCCACCTCCAAACTATAATTTGCCAATATCTTGAACCTGAACAATCACTGACAGATGGAGTCAATGGAACCAACCTCCCGACAGCAGCCACTTTTGTTGTGATACTAGCGATGCTTTCTTTGCCCTGTACCTGGAAGGTAGATAAACCAAAGCATCTCCATCCCGAGACACATGCATCTCCGCCCATTTCTGAGATACCCATTGAAATCATACTTGAGATTGCTAGTACTCTGTTTCGCTTTGAATTGCAAGTCATTTATGAAGGTTTTCAATTGGCTCAAAAGCCCTACAACGCTTGGACAAGTTTAGGCATCTCAAGAAAAATCTTCCTGCACAACTGTATGCCGAACCCAGGCGCACACATGTCTTTGAAGAAGGCTGCTGGCAACTGCTCCGGCGTCTTGAAGATTCACCATCATAACTGGTCTTGCATGAGATGAAACTGGCTAGGCTCTGTTGTGATCGATCAGGGAATTGATTCATGTGAGGAATGTTATTATTACGATCCCTAAAGTCCAGGCTTGGCCCACTGTACATAACCCGGACACGCTCTGTCAGACAACAGGTACCAAACGGGCCGCGTGACATCTGACTCGGGCATTAATATGGTGCGTGCATGGTGCAGGAAGGTCAGTCAGGCGCACAGCCTAATGCAGCAGCTATCACACAAATACGCGGGCAGCCATCCTTAATATGGCACCTACCCGGGTAGGTGCCAGTTCGGGTATGGTATAAAGGCATCCATCCTGCGTCTCCTATCCGATCAACTATCGCGCGATCGGCAAAATGGCTTCAAGCAGCTTCACATAGTTGGTAGGACCGGCTTTCTATTGAAGGCTACATTGCTATCCCATGGATACACAGTGATTTTGAAGGCTACTAGTGCCGAGCATCTGCCAAATCTTAAACAGGAAGTCAAAGCCTATCATCGGCTTCACTTGCTTCAAGGAAAACAAGTTCCAGTCTGCATCGGAGATTTTGCTCTGCAGGTCCCGTATTGGTATCACGGCCAGCGAATGGTACATATGCTCGTTTTGAGCTGGGCGGGTGTCCGAGCGAAGAAGGTCATCACTGGGCAGACTGAATCGTTTTTCCTACAGCAGCGTATGATTTTGTCACACATCAGGGCATATGGTGTCACTCACAACGATGCAGAGTGGCGCAATATACTTTGGAATCAAGAGACCAACAGCCTCGTGGTCATTGACTTTGAATCATCCCCGAAGCCTTGCAATAAGGGAAAGGCAATGGGAAAACCCAAAGTTTTATGGCGCTCACCATTGGGCGAATTGCCCGGAAATCCTGTGACACGCAAAGAGTCCAGTTGGCTTGGCAGCGATGTCAAAATGGTTAACAAGAGCCCGCCAGACCACTACCTGTGATGTCACAGCATCAAAAGCACCATCTGTTGCGGTGTTAGCGTCGCAGCGTCAACCTGACTACTATCATAATACGCGCAGATCAAATGTGCAGCTGTTTTGCCACGTATGGATCAGAAAGTGACTAATGTAGCTATCTATGATTTATTTTCCGGCTTTGTGGAAATTACGGGAATGCATGGACCAGGGCATGGGGCAGTTGATGAGGTCGGAACCATAGTGTGCTACGCCAGGAAAGCTCAATGGCTGTTCAGGAGCTTGTTAAAGGTTCGAAGAATTCCAAGATATCGAACACGAATATTCTCGGTCCCATCTAGATCCTATCGTAGCGCAGCTTACGTTCACTAGGCCGGTTCTATAGTTGCTACCCCGTAGATCTTCCTAGACCTGGAGATAGAAATAAATACACAAAATCATCATCTCTTCTGTCACAATGTTTCTACTGCGATATGACAGGTGCTCAATGGATCTTGAATTAACTTCGTAAGCATTGAGACCGGCCTTCATGCTCCAATAGACCTGTATCTGAATCGAACCGGAAGTCTGATCGAGGAAGTGATTTCCGAATCTCTCCACCGTTTGCGACCACGATAAGGGGACTCCAGGTAACAACATACAATGATCTTGCTGATATGCATGTCTTCGCACCCCAGCCCCCAGGTATGCTTTGGATAGCTTTGATACTCGTCATGGGCATCCCACACTTGTCCTGTCAGTATTCCTTAGCGCAGGGCCTCTGGTTCCTAACATCTTCTACCAGATCCGACGCATTCTCCGACAATGACTGCGGCTATGACGATGCGCCTGGTGTATTGCAGAAGACAAGCATTGTCTCAAAATGGTAATTGCTGGAAAGCAAACCGTGACTCAGTGCACTGGTCCTGTGAACATGAGTGCATGGGAGGCACTCGTCAGGAGACTCTGCATCAAATCAACGCATTATCATTCCTGAAGAGTCATTCTTTCCGATGCCGTGCCATAAGGCGCAGTAGACCTGAAGATCAAAGATGGAGTTCCATTTGGCCGTTTGGTCGATAAGAAAACTTAACCGCAGATCGGCTCCAGATCGTGTCAAACTGCATTCCGCAGAAACTTGATCGTTGAGGCTGACAAATACAATCGACCCGGTCTACTAGTGCGGCATTTACGCCATTGGATTTGTTTCTCCCTGACGTAGTAATTTTCGTCGTCATCCAAATGACTGAACTGCAACCGCGGCACAGAGCACCAACATGATTGGGACGTTGAAATGCGCGACTAGTAAACGCGAAGAACGAGGGGAAGTGGGGAGGTACAAGCCATCACCAGCCTTGCTGTCTGCTGGAGTAGGTGGAAAAGCCTGTCGAAAGTTGGAGCATCAGTATCTTGCTTCCTTGAGTTGACCAAGTTGAACAAGAGAGTCGGGAAGAAGATACGATACTTGCAGAAGAATGTCTCAAACGTGGGCTCTTGGATACGCGCACTTCCCGAAGTTCTGAAGAGACCGAGAAACTGAATAGGACTGCCAAATAACGCAATCGAATCAAATCAGATTCAGGACGGACGAACCTAGTCCAACATCCGGTCAAGGCGGACTGCTGAAAGGGTGCTGAAAGACACGGGAAGTGGAGATGGCCAGAGACAAGGGCGCAGCCGCGGTTTCTGAAAAGACAAAAGGAGATGGGGGAAACAGGGGGTGCAAGTCACCCAACGGACGGATGAAACGAGAGAGCAAGGATCGAGTGGGTGTAGAATAATGGAGAGATCTGAGAGAGAAAAGAGCTGAGGGGGAAGACGGTTCTTATAGCCCGCAGGTCAACACAGGGCGGTGATGACAATACGGCGTATCGGGCGACCATGCCGGAAACGGGAAAACTAACGGCAAGCGGGAATTCACAGGTCCTCGCATTACAATACCAAAAGAATTCGCACTTTCCACATCTCTGCAGAGACCCTTTCCTCTCAGCGCATCCATGACACGCTCTCTGGCCACCAACTTTCGTCAAAGATGAACGGACTTTGTCGTTCAGTCGGAGCAAATCGCTTATTGGCATCGGGATGATCTAGGTGAACCGGTACTTAGCCTAGCTCAAAGAACACGAAGATATACCGACGCCCATCATTGTCTTACCTTTATTGCATCCACTTCTTCTGTACGAACTCCAGTCATGCAATCCAGAAAGGGATGCTTATGCGCATACAAGATGGCAATAGTGTGCCAGGTAGTATTTGAGACTCTGACAACTTCCTGCCTGATCTGTCAAAGAGCGCGTACCGAGGGATTTGGAGCTCATGTCCGGCCTTATCTCGAAGGGTAGCCGCCGCCAGTCTCCCGAGGTAGAATGCGGTATCGGTGATCTGAGCCAGGAAGCACCAGTGCCTTTGGTGCAGGGAGGGGTCTATTGGAAATGAGCGAGGTGAACTCGACCGGCAAATCAGCGAATATTGGAAAGACGTCTAGTCTCGGAGATTTGCAAGCTCGTCCATCGTGCAGATCTTTTCATGTTTCTCTTAGAACCTAGCGATTATGCGTAGCACCTTGAACGTCCATGAGACTTCATTGGAATGGTGAGGGTGTATTTAGGAAGGTGTTGGATGGCAGTGCCCGACGATGAGCCTGAGAACTCCTCGCAAATTTTACATACGCAGACAGCAAAGTCAAAATACGAATATGGCAAGAGCCCGCCAGTCTGTCTGCCTAACCAAAACCCTTTCATGCACCTTCCCGCAGAAGATCAGGGCGTGTTCCTTCCCTGTGGGTAGTAAATCACGCATTCTCTGTTTACCAGCTGTGAAATTATTTCTACACTACAAAAAAATTCATTGATTTGAAGTATTAGGTCGTTTGGAAATTATTTCCACAAATAGTTTGTAGTCCTAGGTATCGTTTATGGACATTTACCAGTTGCAAATAATCTAGGTAGGCTTTCAATTCTGACCCATTTTGGCACAGTCCTCGTCTCCTGAACAAACTCACATAGTTGCGTTTCAAGTATCTTCTTTGCTACCCACGTTGTGTTTCTGAATTGTGTTGATTCTATGCAGTTATGTACAGGACGTGCTTTACATGCTCATGTAGAAGCAAACGGATCTCACTACTCTGCACTAGCCAAGAGATAAACCAATCAGCATTTTTGAAAGAAAGCGCTTGATTATGATATCAACTTTGACTTTTCACCGCCTTGCTCCAAATAGAACAAAAGACAAGCAGCCAGTAAAATGACAATATTCATATCAATCTCCTCCATACCTTTCCCTTTCTATATATATATCTCTCTCTCCTTCTTTCCTCCTCCGCCAATTCCATCTCCCGCGAAAAAAAAGAGGAAGAATAGCAGTATACAGATAGTTCCGTGTTCTCTAAATGCCGAAGCCGGATTAAAATTCTTACAGTTTTGCTTCATTGTCAAAGTAAACCGTCTATCCCTCTGTTGATGGGGCTAGACCGATAAAAACCACATGTCTCTATATCTGTCTTTATCTTTATTGTGGGTGTCTTATGTGCTCCCTCTCTCTTATCTCTCTTTATTTTTAACAATTCCTCTTATCAGCTACTACGTTAGGAGCTAGCTACCTCGATAGAGAACATGGTTTACATACTCAAGCAACGTCACAGTACTAGATGTTGGAACTAGTGGTCTCTGAATATATAAGGTTAGGTACCTTTCTAACTGCTGCGGGTTGGTCTCCGGAAGCATATAATTCAGTATTCTGCCGGAACAATCTCAATATATCCCCAAAATTGGGTTATTGCAATAGGTTAAAAGATCTCTCTCTGCCCGTCAGAGACGTCGATATTCCCGAACCCATTTATGAGGTAGATAAGAGTCTGATCGTCGAAGGACTGGAATTTGGATTTAGACAGGCTCAGTATAGATCGATCGTTCAATGTTAGCTACCATGATAAACCTACTTAAGACAACTACCTGCTTACCATGCAGTTCGT
Organism: Thermoascus crustaceus; assembly: GCF_041956765.1. Lineage (NCBI taxonomy): Eukaryota > Fungi > Ascomycota > Eurotiomycetes > Eurotiales > Thermoascaceae > Thermoascus > Thermoascus crustaceus. Next base: position 1,055,112 of record NW_027192536.1, on the reverse strand, counting down.
CTGCCGACATAGATTGATACCTCTCGCCGGCGGCTAGTATCGGCCGAGAAAAAATAAACCTGTCCTCAAAATTAAGAAGGAAGCGAGACGGGTTTGTTATCGACGTGACGGTAGTCAATCGTTTATCCGGGTGTAGTTCTTTCTAGGAAGGTTCAGCAGATACAAGGTACCTAGCTTCTTACTATGCCGAGATAAAGGTACGTGATGGGTGTTGTACTGTACATTAGGTACCTGGTCCATCCATGCACCATGCATTTATGCCTATACCTCATGTAGATTTAATTTTCCGAATATCCGTCCCTAGGGATCCGAAATCGATCGCTGTCCTTTGGCCGCTACGGAGTTAGATAAGTTAGGTTAGGTAACATAACTAGCTAGGTAGATGGTGTAGGAAAGGAGGGGGGGGGGGGTTTCGCTTCGGGCTGGCCAACTCAACACATTTAACTCCGTACACTTCCCCTTCTCGCGGAAGGAATCCCGTCCTTCCCCGTCTGCAAGCGATTTTTGTGACGGAGTATTTCCCAGCCATTGAGTTGAATCCATCATCAAGCCACCGCGAATAATTATTGGCTGGCAAGCGCAGTAGAGGCGCACGGGCCCGGGGAGTAAAGTTGAAGGATCTAGGATAAATGGCCCTACAGCACGAAGATTAATTGACGCATCGCTTCGAGCTTATACTGGAGAGAATATTTCCGTTTCTTGCTTCGGGCCCTGGCGGCTATCCGGAATGTGCGGCACGAAACCCTAAAAAGTTCCTATAACAGGGGTGTCTTAAGGAGTCCAGATGGGCCCACCGGTTCGTGAAGTTCATGGCTCGTTTCATCGGTTATCGCAACACAGATGCGGATCGTGGTCATAAGGTATCTTTGAATCATCGAAACCCTTCTGACGCCCAATGTATACACGACGATCGCACAGCCAGGTATTTCCTTGAGGTTGCATAGATCTGCGCGGAGTTTCAGATAAAAAAAAATAAAAAGCATTAATGATATTATATACATAAGTATATAGCTAAATACCCGCCTAGCAAGACTCGCGCGGAACACATGACGTCAATTCTGGGCCCTTGAAACTCCTCTTCGATCAACCGAATCCGCTTTCTTGGACGAAACAAGGTGATTTCACAATAGATGCAGCAGCACGGACAGCAAGCCTGTCAATGAGATAGTATAGGACATCAAATGCGTTGCTCAGCCAACTCCTGGAATGGGAATCATTGATCGAACTCTGATTCCTGGTAAGATGTTTAAAAGCATTTTTAAAAAAAGAAGGAAAGGGTCACTCAGAAGAAATATGAACAATTATTTAATATCAGATATAGAAACGTGACATTCGTAGACGGCAAATCAATAGTTGTGAACACCGTAATTCGAGTTCCGGTGGTACATGCTCGGCGCGTACTCTGAAGAAGTGTCCTGGTAGACTGTCGCTCGTCGTTCTTCCTCGGGGAGGAGTTCCTTGACTTCCCAATTGTTCTGCTTCACGCCCACGGAGAATTCAAGATCTTCCTTAGTGATGGAGTCCCAGTACTATGTGGATAGATTAGTGTCTTGAAGTTAAATGAATCGGGGTCTTAACGGAACAGTAGCTAGCTTACCTTGTAGACCATCATCACAGCCAGTAGATTGCCAATTGTGGCAAAGAAAAGGCCATCCAGATAATGCTGGACATTCTCACAGATGATCTCGCTGAACGCATAAAGAAGCACCTGTCCGATAATAAAGAAGAAAACACCGAAAGCGATATGCCCCAGCGGCCAGCGGTCCTCAAGAGTGTTCACCACAAGCAGAACCTGCATCACCAGGTAGACCGCAATGCAAAGGGCATTGAAGATGTAGAGGACTACGAAGAGACCGACAGTGTTCGTCGGCTTAAGTCCGGCCCATCCCTTAAAGGTCAAAAGGGAGACTATAAAGGAGACAGCGAACATGGCAATAGAGCTCCCCCGCAGCAACCAAACTGAAAGTGTCGTCCCATCCTCATAGATCTGGAAGCCAACAAATCCGTTGATAAGCAGACATGTACACAGAGCGGACGCCAACCCGTTCTGTACTGCGGTGAAGTACGGGAAAGGGCCACTTCCCGGTGGGACAACGCCCGAGTCCAGAATGAGCGAACAGATCGTCAATGCCATGTAGATGTAGAAGAATGTCGTGATTTCCTTGCGACCTGAATAGGAGTAGTCCCGTTAGCTTCACACAGCCCCAAGCATCCAAGCTGGTTTTCGAGACATACCCACGGCGGTGAACTTTGATCTCACATGCAAGATCATTATCACAGTCATGATAAGAGCAGCGATGTGGACAAAGTCCGCAGCACCTTCAAAGATGATGGTATTTGCAACCTCGATATTCCGCGCATAGCAATTAGGTAGGATTCCAGCATTGCCAGATATCGAGGATGTTGGGCCGACCAGGGAGCACAGAGGAAGGGCTGTCCTGCGACAGATCGATTCGAAATCTCCAAACCCCATGATGACGGCGGCGACGATATCTATACTCGAGCTTCCCCGTCAATGATGAGGACCCCGTCGGTCGTCACAGACGCAGGGCCCCAGACCACACGAACTCCGCGAAGGGGCTGGAGGGGTTTCCACAACGGTGGCTAAGACTGAAACAAAAAAGAAGCGCTGACAGAGTAGACACGTAGATTATCCAATGACGACGATATCCAAAAGAGCGAAACGGCAAATGACGACCGGGAGAAGCAGATCAACGAGCGTGGGGTGGGATAATACAGAGTGCTCCGTAGTGGGAACTTGGAGGTCGTCTGGGTCTTGGTGGAGCCGCCAAACGGGGTAAAGGGAGACGCAGAGCGATGGTTCACGGGAGAGTGGAGAGGATCTCAGGCTGCGCCTTGCGTGAGGCTCTGCGTCGGATCACAGGACACGGTGGCTGGTGCTGGTGGCTGGGGCCGAAGCCGAGGACTCTCACGTGACCGTACGGCGCTGCGTGTGCTGTCTCGGCAGATCACGTGTGCGTGTCGGATAAGCTCTGAACGCCAGACCGCCTGCTGCTTCAGGCTCAACGCGATCCGCCAACCACGATCCACGGATGCCTCGACAGGCGGATCCGCGTCGACCTCCTGGGCTCCCGATCCCCGCACCCTGTCTCCATACCGTCCACTATATCTCGTTGACGCTGTCTCGAGAGATGCTACTATCGTCGTGGAGGTCATGCTAACCGCCTCGCTTCACCCTAGGACCCTGGCTCGATAGACCACGGCCCTTGGAGATTGGAAATGTGGATGCAGCCATCGCAGATTCGCTAACTATTCCTCCCCCATGTCTCCCTTACCCATCGTTATTAACTGCTTCCTAATAGCTTTATGGGCCATGGGCCATACTCAAACGGAATCCTCCCTGCTCTGCAAATGCATTCGGTTCCAGTTCGGCTCTATACGTGGGATCCGTTGCCGATGTATCGTCGACTGATAACACAAAGCTTGATCTTATGCTAGAGCTATCTATAATTCGCTGTCAGAGGCATGTCTGACGCCGCTTGAGCTATGTCATCGTTACCCTCCGGCATTCCTCCTTTCCTTAACCTCCGGTGGAGTGCCCAGAACCCCTGAATCATGCCACTACGCCCTCCCAAAGTCAAAACGCGTTGTCCTTGCCTTTGAATATTGCACTTGTCCGCCGAAGATGTCTGTGCGAAGCTCTAGGCCTCCACACCCCCTAATGCCACCGGAGCTGGCCTATTCGGGCTTCTGCCCCATTCCCGTAGTCCTGAGACTTTTGATTGACGCTAATTTTCCCGCTCCGATTGTCTTGCTACTTGCACGTCCTAGCAGGCTACATCGGTCCCTATGGTGTCCTAGTGACGTTTCTCCATACTATGTGCTGCGTTGCGAACACTGACAGATGGTGTAGTGTCACCACCAACAGGAGCTGATGACCCTAACAGAGTCCAACACCGCGCCTCTTCCTTCTTCCGAAGGCGCCAGTCTCAATATTATCTTTTTTGACGAACTAATTCTTATCCAAAAATGCCTCTCGTCTTAGGTTCTGCGGCTGACTACGGCCCGATAAACTGCTCTCACGTGGTTCTCCTTGCTCATTCTCACTTCCGTATGCTGGTCGTTATCAGCATAGTTGTTGCGTTACATATTACGGAAAAGCGCCGTTTCACGGACTAAGTGATATCTCCTACCGTTGCCGTCCTTGGCAGCCGTCCTTTTCCTCATTCTCAAGCGTTTTCTGCAGGCTTTCTGATATTGCTGCTTCTATGCATGAAGATCCCGGCTAGCGCCACGTGTGTATGAAGAAGCCTCAACGGCTGCTAGTAAACGTTGTCGATCTCCCATTTACCCAGATTGCATCACAAAGTGGATACTTCGTGAAACGCTTTCGGCTCTGGATCTCTGCCTCACTAAGGTTCTGAGGCCTTATTTTACTGCAGCCACGAATGATATTGTTCAAGTCAATGCCAGACCCGCTTCCTTTGCCAAGTCCGAGGAGCCACACAGTCCGGAGTACTCGGTATGTCTTGCTACATTAACTTGGGGAACGAAACGAAAGCTCCATGATCTACTTCTGTCTAACCTTGTCGCATCCGCCCTGCGACGATTAGCCAGAAGCAAATCTGTGCAAGGGGTCAATCATGCGGTCTATTGCAGCAGTACAAAATCACGAGCAACGAACTTTTCTTGAGCTACCGTCGTTATTTTCTCGAAGCTCAGCAACCCTTCCACCAACTCTTCCTCAAAGATATCCTCTGTCCCATCTTCTACTTGATTTGGCTGTTCAAAAGTTCGAAGCCGATTATTGACACCCAAAATTCGACGTCTGCTGCATTGGTCCCGGCTTCCATCACTCCGCTCCAAAACTTGAATACCCCACATCCTTGCGTCTACGGTGGTATGACGCCGTCGAGATGTGCAATTATTTCAAAAACTTCTACATTTACAGCTCCTGTCGCGAACCAGCAGCTCACTTCTTTCGCACTTCCTTGGACGGGTCCAAAGACAATCGCTGTCCCGACAGTCCTCATGATAGATTCATCGTTGTCGTCGGCAAATGTCGTATATGCTCACGTTGATTTCTTTCCCTCATACCTCGATGCTTGGTGGCAGGGATCTCAATCGAGGACTTCGGCTTAGAACGTCTTAAGTTTGTCGCGACACCGTCTCGCCGGCTCTCTACTCTGATACCCGGGACAACTGCGTTCCCTTTCCAGTGGACGTTACGTTGTCCGACGCGAAATTATGGTCCCAAGGCGTTGATCAGCATTCGCTCCGTTTGGAGGTCGTGAAAAACATCGTTTCCAAAGTTGGTCGATTACTCTTCTTTTCAGTTGGATGCAGGGGGGCGTTGGAATGGTTTCTCAAAGCTCTAGACCTATAGATTGGAACTGCTCTCTCTCTTTTTTTTTTTTGGACACGACACCCATCTTGACATTATGTACATTTTGTATGATTGGTCGCTATTTTGCGAGAATGGGAAGGAAACAAAAAGGAAAACCACCCGCTTCTGTTACACCCAGATACTAGTTACTCTTTAAGTACCTACCCATCACATGTTTTCTACTACGACCAGCACCTTTCGCAGCCAACACGGCGCACAGCAGAGGGACAAGTCAATAAGTAGAAGATGGCAGGTGAGATGCAGCATGCTGTGACCCCACTTTAAATATGACCATCTGATATTTTTACACGTCTGTGGTTTTCTGTGGTGGCTGAACAGAACCGCATCAAGGCTGCTTGACCCCTTAACGGTCACCTACTTTGACCCTCGCACACCCTATGGTTGATTCAGAACCCACACGGTCGTTGCCGAAAAATCGGAGTCGTCTGCGAAGCATACACTCTCTATCCATCTATGCGTCCTCTGTGCGGGCGAGGGGTTGGACTCCGGAATACGACCATGTGGTCTATGCTCCATCGCGGCCCCTGCTTTTTTGAAAGCGGTCCTGACCCTCGACGGGTAACTGCACCGAACACGGCGGACCCGCCATTCCCCGAGCAAGATATCCAATCGATAGATGTCGCCGATGGCCTGATATGTCCCTTCCGCTGATCTTCGGACGTTGTTTCGTTCTGATAATCCAACAGATTTTAGCATTATACTCCTGCTATCAAGGCCCGACCAACGCGTTCCCTGCATTTTCGATCACAGACCAAATGTCGCCATCACACGAGCCCACGCCTTGCATTTGTGCGAGCACACCGGCAAGCCTGTCGCCGCAAGGGTCGTTCGTCATCACCCAATGGTTTAAAGATGACAAACATTCAGATTGGGATTCACGCCAATTCATAGCGCTGGGGCGGTTTGGCACGGTGGCAGCTGCACTGGCAATGTTGATGAGTGCTATTGACTGATGTGCTAACTATACAGGCGTTTACGTTTTACCGAATAAAGTGCCATCCACAATCCGCAAGCTAAACCAACCTCTCGAGAAAGCTAAGCAGACAGATTCCTCTGGAGCTAAGCCCTCTGGTTACTGTTTCAAAACACTCTCGGACGTGGGTAGTCGACTTTTCTGAATTTAGATTCGGCAGAATTACCCCCTTGTCAATCCGCCTTAAGTTGCACCGCTGCTGTGAGGCTTGAGCTGTGACCTCAGATCCCCCACCATGGTCAACACCTATGAAGTATGAACGTCTGAAGTGTCGGAGATACAGCGCAAAAGGGTTCCCACACCAAGTCCCATAGAGTCTTCGGCTTACAGTACAGTTTCGGTCATTCGTCCAATGGCCATTAAACCCGGACTCTGATAGTCTTACTTCAGTCTACGTGTTTAAGCCGTAAGTTTCTATTGCAACAAGAATTCGATGCGTCGTATCCATTACCCGCCAATACGTTGGTATCCATCTTCAACCCGGGTACACACGCTGCATGTTCTCGAAAATGAGTCGGCAGGAGTATCGCCTTTAATGTGCAAACAACCCGAGACGAAGCCCGTGCGGTTAGGCGATGTCTTACCCTTTTCTTAGCGCCCGAAGATGATACTGCGTTTCGATCTTTCAAGGCGTTGGCTCTACTTCGAGGTACCTATATTCAGAGATGGACCCAATGCGGCCTTTTCTGCAATGTCAATACGACACTGCAATCTTTATCATCTCTGCCTGCCTCTTTCTGTACTCCACAAAAGCCAATGGTGTCGCTATATTCAAACCTGAGATTGAACAAACAACGCATGTCAAAAGGATAGATATTTTGTGGATTCTACGTCGTATACAGATTGAGCCCATGGCCTACCTTCACGTGTACGGTGTGACGACTGAAACATGGTGCGGGGATACTTCACCTTAATAGGTATTCTGCACTTCCTAAATCACCCGACTAAAATGGTCGTCTCCATCCTCGCTTATCGTTAGTATGAGAATGCTATGCCAGACGTCATCCCATACTGGGATAGTTTTGGTCCGTGCTATTTTTTGACTTTTGCAGTAAGTTTATAGACTTTTTTTGATTTCAGCCACTCTCGTGCTAGATCATCCTCTTTTATTTTCAGAACTGAATCTGGGAACAAGCTTCAACGGCGAACGCAATAGTTTAAACGCGCCGGATATATAGGAAAAATGTCTCCTGCGCATATGCCCCTTTCGATATCACACCGCATCTCTAACGCGCAGACGTCATGGATTGCATAAAATCCAATCCCTACACATGACGCATTACTGCAGTAGTATTTTCTAGCGTCCTTATTGACCATCAGCACCCGGTCCGAGAACCGACCTTTTCTGCTATACTTTGCATAGCCATATTCTCCTTTTCCTGTTTTTCTGATACACCCTGCTCTCATTCGCAGAATGGCCACTAGACACAAGGTCGAACAAATACAAACAACACACTGCCTTCATATAGTATGGGATAAGATCACGTCTTGGCCTCCCACTCCGATCCGGAATACCACTCTAAAGTCAACCAGACCATTGGGCTATACTCGCAGAGGAAAAAAAGGAAGCAAGCTTATAGAGACTTGTCTTTGCGGGTGGTCATGCGGAGGATCCTCCCCTGAGCTTGGCCTGGGCTTGGGGAATCACTAGGTACTATAGACACGATAGGCTAGTAGTTTTCGGTTTATTTCCTGCTTTGCCGCTACCCACCTTGGGTTGATATCGTCTTTTATGCTATCTTTTTTTTATTTGTTTAATTATTTTGTGTGATGCTATGCTACATATATTAGTTGCTATATTAGGCAGAGGTATTTATTTTAACATCCGGAATCTGCAAGGTGTGCAAAATGGTCATGTCCTTGGTTCTCTATTTGAATGCCAGTATGCGTCCATGCTATAAATCTCTAGTATCAATTTATTCCTAAGCATATTTATGTCCTTATAATATCACTCAATTTATATTGATATAGACCATAATGATCCATACAGGATAATCCTAGCAAGTATCACACTGATATAGTTCCCCCCCCCCTTTCCCTTATCCTGTCTCTACTCTACCTAATGGATGAGTTAGCCGAATTCATTCATTGATTTGACTAGGTGAGCTGTCCACTCACTCCTCATTCCTAACAGGCCCTTACTTTTAGCAGCTCTTCCTTTCCGTCGTACTTACCTACTAATTTCTGTACTTGCCTGTCCCTGTCCCTAGGATCAAAAGCTAAAAAGCCAAAGTAAAAAGAAGCTTGTGTAAGGTTGTACAGACGGTGCACATGTACAGTGCGTTGTGGTGGTGGTGGTGCATAGATACATGGATCATGGATTATGTTGGTTGTTAGGTACGACAACTTGGGTGAATTTGCTTTTCCTTTATTGAGGTAAATCCTGAAGGCTCTTCTGTACGCATATTTCTCATTAATTTTAATACTGACGATGTTAGTGGTTTGAATGGCGAGTATAACGATCAATGGGACTTATTATTTATTCAGTCCAATCAGAAAGAACCTGAGCTGAGTTGATAGGATTGATCTATGTATAATAAGTATAATACATGTTTATTTATTTATGAATCATATTAGGCTGAAGAACTTCTTCTGGATTGGCTACGCTCTAGTAATCAACCCAGTATTGAATGGGTACAGGTGGCAGAGGTACTTATTTTGGTCTTCACCATCATTATATCAGGTAATCTCTCCTTTACTGCGCAGTACTTGTGTCCTTTTGTCTAATGCGGCGGGACAGACTTGGTCCTTGGGGATCACTGGGCATGTATGTACGTAAGGTAATTACTATATGAAAAAAAGTTATGTTAGGAGTAAGGTGAGTCTGCTTGTAGTTATCGTATGGCTTGCATATTGTCCATGTACGGGGAAAGCATAAAACTTGGGAATGGCTTCATCTTGAACACAGTACAGTACAGTACATACGTGATGCTACGGCCATGACGTGCAGACTTATGGACATGTATTGAATTCAACCCTATTAAGAGCCGCATGCAGAAGACTACAAGGATTATATCAGGCCTTCTAACGGTCTAACCAACTAACTACTAACTCCACTGCGTCAGCCCTCTCAGGCTTGAGCTACGGACCCTCGTTCCGCGACCAATCTTGATCTCTTCCCCGGGGTGTTGCCGGAAAACGGGGAGCGTGGAGATCGTCGTGGACGAGTCCTCCCGGTTGTGCTTGTTGCTCCTCGTCGTCGTTGACGACAAGAATGTCGCGCGCTGCGGCTTGGAGATGGAGACGCCAATGCCGACGCCGAAGCCATGTGCCCTGTATGATGTTGGAGTCCCTGGGGATGCGGGCGTCTGGTCTATCGCCTGTCCGACCGCATCACGTTTGGCGTGTGGAATGGGGGGCGTTGGTGGGTATGGAGGGTATCGAGTGACAGGGTTGCTCTCTGGGATTGGGGGAGGGAGGAAGGAGAGCGTGGGGTGCTTGCTGAGCTCGTTGTTCTGGCGCTTCGACTGCTCCCTGACCCAGCTCGAGATGGATCGGAAGCGAGGTGGCTCACTGTCGTCTGTCATCACCGTCTCGCGGTTGCTCCTGGTCACCGACGCTGGAGTCGTGGGGGCCGTGCTCCAGGAGAAGTAGGATACGCCTGGTTTCCTGATTTTTGGTGGACGAGGACCAGCATCGGCATATGTATCTTCCCGCTCTGGGTCTCGGGCATCGATCCCAGCCGGACGGCTTTCAGGCTCGGATGATCGACTGCTGCCAATAGTAGGGCGCCTATTCTCCGGGCGAGCAACTGCCGCTGGAATCTGCGGTCCCTTGCCCCTAGTAGTTTCAGACTCTGCAGTATATCTAGACTCTGACCTTTGCTTGACGTAGTAACTGGGTATGACCGGGGATGTCATGGGATTAGACGACAGGGGTGCGCGTGGGACCCGGTGGACGAACGATGGTGGTCGACTATCTTGCTCAGACTCCAAATTAGGCTTCTCCAATGGCCTTCCAAAGGATACCCGTGACCAGCCCAGCTCATTGGTGGTCACCCACGGGCCATCCTTGTTTTGGATCGGTGGTTGCGGACCATTAGACGCTGACCACGACTTCTCAGTTACGGGCCCGAAAAGCCTGGAGGTGTATGATCTGCTTTGCGCTCGTTGTCGACGGTTGATGCACGGCACGAAGGAGTCTGTTGGGCCGTACTTCTTACGTAGTACGAATAAGACGATCAGAAAGACGATCAACGCCGTTCCAACTATTGGCCGGTTAGAGACTGGAAAATACTCTGCAGGTGCTTGAACTTACTTATCACGCCAATAGCCACTCCTACCTTATCAGCCGTGCTCTCCAAGCCCTTCAGTTCACCATTCGAACCCCTGTCGACCGGCGAGGGCATTCCTGGTGAGCCGGTCGATGTAGACGCAAGTGCCGTTCTCTGAGAATCTCCCGTTGGGAGTGGGGGATTGACATTATTAGGCTGCGAAGTGGTGATTGAGCCGGTAGGGGCAGAATCGGATGGATCCTCGTCTTCATCGTCACTTGAGTCCACGCCATCTTCGTCCTCGCTGCTACCACTACTTTCAGCGTCATCAGTGGCAGCTGCACGCTCAGCCACCAAAACCCTTGTGCTCTGGCCTGAAGTGGGGGAGGCATGCCTCCTCCTCCTCCCAGGAAATTGGAGGCCGTTCTCGGGTGTGGCAGCTCGACGGAAAGCTCCATTGGTATTTCTATATCTTCTGGGCCTTATAAACGAGAAGGGGCTGCGATTCTCGTTACCATCACGACTACCATCGCCTTCAGCCTCACCGGATAGTTGGCTGCTTGAGTCTGCTCGCGATATCCATTGATTTGGGCGCTCAATTTTGCGCCGCTCGGCGACGGTGCCCCTAGGTCTCCAGGCTGGAGCTCTTCTCTCCCTATCTCCCTCCATCTCTGCAAAACACACGGTGAATTATGAATTAAGACGCGTTCCAAAAATGTATACAGTGTACAAGGAGCATCCAGTGCTCTTGAGTTTTAAACAATCGTGAAGGGAGGAATGAAAAGGATAAAAAAATGAAGACGTCAGAATGAAAGACAGACCAGCTGCAAAAACCGGACACCAGGCCACGACATTAAAGGAAGAAAGAAAAAAAGAAAAAAAGAAAACAGAGAAGCAAAGGAAGGGCAGCAAGAAGAGTGAGAACACCTGAAGCTTGACTAAAGCGCCTAGATCATGAACATCACGACCTCAAGCATCCAAAACCCGAAGGGGCCATCGGACCAGGGAAGCTGGGGGATGCTACCCCAAACAGTCAATCCAGCAGTCTGTGGCGCAGACTTAGCATAGACCAAGCCTCCAAAAGAAGTGTGCACGCACTGTTTCTCTACTTGCCTTGCTTATGCTTCATATCTTGTCTGGATGCAGCAGCCAGCGTCCACAAGGCTGGCTTGGTTGCCTAGTAATAGCCTGGGGCACCTAAGAAGACAAGAGGATTGAGACATAGCAGAAGAGAAAAATATAACCCGCAGAAGAATAAAGACAGAAACAAATCGTGATTCTGCGAAAACTACCTAATCAGGTCTCCATTCATGTCCTGAATGGCCTCGAAGGCTTACCCGCAGTCTTCTGGCTTGAGCTTCCACAGCGAAACCAACAAGGCTGGAGGCAGCAAAAATCACAAGCATCACTTGCGTACATTTTCGGCTACCTACGCCATGAATGAGAGCTTCAGCAGTGACGGTAGCACACTGAGGCGTATCTCATACACCTTGTGTACCAGGACGGAGGATCGAAGGTAGGGCGCAGATAAGGCGGCCCGGCCCGAACAGCGGTGCGTGCATTGTCGTCCCTGAGACACGACTGTGGCATCTATCCTCGCTCTTAAAAAAGTTCACATGGAAACAAGCTAGGGAGAGCTCGGGGGTGCTGTTGTGATGTTGCAGATATCGTCAGATCCACACGGGGAGGAATGGAGCACAGAAGCACAAGCACGGAGCACGAGGGGCAAGTCTGGTCGGACCATCGTTCCAGATCCTGCACTACCATCACACTCGAGTACGACTACGACCCGCCAACGACGACACATGTCGCAGAGAAATTTTTAATGCCGGTGCAATCAGGATAATTGCAATGTTCAAATTAATATTAATTAGGCTGTGACGAATTCTACTCCGTACTACGCTCGAAGGTGCTGGCCCGACTTGCCTTGGATTTGGCAGGAAAGCCAGCCAGTACAGTTGAACCTGGTCGAAAAAAGCTCCCTATTAATGTTTGGAGCTCGTGCACGCGACTCCATTCCTGAGAAAGGGAAGAGTTGATATGAAACGCATGGAGTGTAGTGGTCACGGGTGTTTGCACTGCTCCATGATAGGTTCCTCTTTATATTTATTTTCTTCCGCTCTGTGGCTACTGGTGCTAGCTGCCTTTCTGGTCCTCGAAATCGGGGAACTGAACTGGACCCCAACTTAGTACGAGCGTCAGAACCAGTTGGATTCTTTATTGAAAGCTGATTAGCACCTTCATAGCTTGCATTTGCTTTTCTCTTGGACAGGTACTACCTAGGTAGGTAGGAGGTGCCCAGGTGTCTTCTGGGTTCTCGATAGATATTCATGCCGTCCGTGACATGCAATAAGTATCTACCTGAGGCAGTGCGTACTATTATGTTCCAATGGGCCAATCAATTGATTCAATAAGAAGCTGACTTAGGAGAAGGTTGGTTCGTTTGCATTGATTCATTGGTACCCGAAGAATAGGCAGCAAAATTGAACTAAAAGTCAAACAATGTGAACTATGGCATATCTGGACGAAAGGACTTCAGAAGACTCTGCAGCGGACATATACATGGGAAGGCCTCCCAGCGGTCTTAAGACCGCCATATCAACATCATATCAACAGCGTGCACTTCCTCCTTCTAAATGAAGATATTCGGCTCACGCCTGAACAGGTTCTATGCAGAGACACATCTCTTCATCGCCTTCACCATAGAGCATAAGAGCATTAACATTCAAATCACTGAGGTATCTTCTTCTTCGGGTTGGATCACCACTCTTTCCTGGTCCCCCGATATGGTGCCAAATAAGGCGCCTTTCGTATAGTCCCTGATCTTGATCTTCTTGTCCTTGCTAAATCTGATCTCTTTCAGAACACAATGAGAGACGAGTTTTCGAAAGTCGCCTCCTCTGACGTTTCAGAGCTATGCTTGACCTCCGGGCCGACACACACGGGCACCCGAAAGTCTGTCCCATCAATCCCCAAAGGCGCGTTGAAACCACGGTCCTTCCAGCGGGATGTAGTCACGCTGGCCCCCTCCACTGTCTTGATGCCGGTGATCATGTATATGGGCTCTTCGTAGTCAGTCTGTTTGAGGAAGTTCAAAGTTCGGACGACGATGGCGACGACGACAGGACCATCTTCTCGATAAAGGCTCGACTGGGAGTAAACCACTCCGTGTGCATGCGCTTGAAGGTGTACGTCTCGACGTTGCTGCGGTCGTATGGCACACTCACATCACCACCCAGGCCGAATTTCTGGAGGAACCGTGCGAAGAGGCCGAGGTGGCACAGGAAACCGAGTGAGACAATCCTGGCACAAGTAGTGCTGAAAGCAGACGGGATTAAGCTTGATGGAGATTCTGATAACGCACGCAGGCCTTTCATCAAGGAGGTCCACGTCGTTCTCAGGAGACTGGTTGAAGCTGCGAGAGTGGTGGAACAGTAAGCAGTGCTGTCCTTAATTTTTTTTTTCCTGTTTCATGCTTTTTTTTCTTGTTACGTCCAGAGAATAGCTAGGTTCTTATATCTGGAGGCCTTGCTCTGTTGCTCTGTAATGCTGTAAATTAGGAACTACTCATGTAGGTAGGTAAAGATAAACAAAAATAAACGATCACTATTCCAGTACGACTAGATCAAATCTGATGTACTAATTAAACCCTTTAGTTTGAAGGTATACCTGTATGGTTCATTCTGCTGAACAGGAAAATATGGTTGAAGACAATATACCCAACAGAGACAGACAATTGAACTCCAATATATAATTCATGATTATGACACTGTTTTCTAGAGTCCTAATATCAAGGATCCAACCTAAGGGCCATAACAACAATGGGAATTGGGAGTTATCGCATTATACAGTAGATAGGAAATAGATAGATAGAAAATGGGGCTTTGGTTTGTCCCTCCTACTTCTCTGCTGAGCTCTGCTCCGCTTCTCAAACACATCCGTACCATAGCCTGGAAAGAAGATCGAGTAATATCGACCCTTTTCAGCATGCCTGTCCTCTGATTGAGATAGCACATCCCTGACGGCTAGAGGAGCGTTCAAAGTTTCTGCTTCGGATCGCGGATCATGCAGAATAGCTGTATATCAGGACATTATCAGCATGGATTAGGATCGCGTCAAATAGAGAATGTACACACTACTGACCTTACAACTATCCTCCCCATCCACACAATCCATCGCCCTCATCACCTCGAACCCCATCTTCCGATAGATCTCCACGTTCGGCACCATCTTCGAGCTCTCCAGATAGCACTTTACGCCTTCCTTGTCCGCTTGATCTGTGACCACCTCGAACAATTTCCTCCCGATCCCTTTCCCCTGCGCATCGGGCCGCACGGCAACGATGTTGCAGAAGTAGTATCCGCGGGGATCGTTCCAGATGGCCTCTTGCGCTTCTTGCTGCCGGTATTTCCAGATCCAGTACCGCCGCGTGTTGAGGCCGCCGTGGCCGAGGTAGCGGATGTTGGTGAGGAGTTGGCGGAAGGAGAGGAGCCAGGATTGGAACCAGGAGTACCAGGTCTCTGGGACAGAAGCGGGGTGCGGGGGGAGCCAGCAGGAGACTCCTAAAACCTGCTGCTGTGCGGCGGAGCTAGAGGAGGATGAGGAGGCAGGATTGCTACTGCCTTCTCCTTCTGTAGTAGCGGTGGTGTCTGACGAAGTCTCTTTCGCAACGTAGAACAGCGCATTATTGATTCCCCACAGGCAGCGAGCCGTGAGGGAGTCACTGTTTCTTTGTTTATTGAACTATATTCATCAAAATCTCAGATCATAGAAACCGCAGGTCGGATGTGTACATGTTTATATGTACCATCCATTGACCGCGTTCACGAAAGGAGCAGAAAATGTCAGCTTCAGCTTTGTCTTCTTCTAATTGAGTTGAAAAATCATTTTGTATGTAATGAATGTAATATACAACTCCCCGACATTCCAGGGTCTGCCCGGAGCAGCAGGCGAGAAAAGAGGATTAATGGTTTCCGGGAAGGTAGGTAGGTAGGTAGGTCAGTTTGCCATTACGGAGTCCCAGTGGGACCTAGTCCCGATGGACTGCCTGTATATGTATACATACCTTGGAAGGATCAAAAACCCAGAGGAAGTACGGATCCTCTGCAAATGCCTGCTGTATGCACTCTACGGTGCCGGGGATATCCCGTTCGGTCAGAGGAACAATCTCGATAGCCATTGTGATGAGTCTTGGCTTGCTCTCTTTATATGAGATGAGACGCGAGGAAAGGAGGGGCAGGTGGGTTGCGCCTGGCCTGATCTGATCTGATCACAAAGGTAGTGAAAGTGGAGAGAGGGAGAGAGACAGTTCAGCAAGTGTTCGTTGCTCAGCAGGTGGGTATCTGTAGGTAGACAGAACGTCCAGCTTCGCCGTTGCTTGGACGCAGATAGTCTGTCGAAGTAGTACCTGTGTGGTCCTATCGTTGATAGCGTGACGATAATACTGGCCGCGGAATGCAGTCTCTGACTTCAAAAGACCAAGAGAGTATGTGTGGTGAGCAATGGGAAAGATTCCCTGGTTTGAGATGGGGATGCCGCCCTCCTATTATATTCGAAGCTAGCTAGCTAGGTACGCGTAGCTAGTCAGCAGCTCAAGTGACCGTGCGATGCAAGGCATCCACAAGGATCTCCGCAGCTATCCACTCTGTCTGACTATCGACAGCCCACGGACAGACCAGCGCCAGCGACAGCTGCAACAGAAGCCAGATAGCACCTAGCGGAGCGGAGCGGCAGACTTAGCGCGGCAAGACTCAAGCAGTGTTGGGGACAGGAAGGATTATGGATGGATGGATGTGCTGATGATGCCGCGGTAAGTCGAGCCGGAGTGGGGTTCAAGAGGAGGATAGAGACGTGGGATGATGCAGAGATGCTGTATGGAGTACTTCTGGCTCCTCTCCGTCCTTCTCCAGAGCGGAGGGCGGTACGCAGAGCCAAGGAAGGCCTAGCCCTGCTAGGCAGTTCCACGCGGGACTTATCGCGTATCATCGCGGCTCGCTATCTTTTGGAAGTGAACAATAATAACATCCATTCAACTCCGGCTTACAGACTAGGTTAAGTACAGTGTGCTGGGTACAGACTCCCTGGCAGCAAGCATGACCCTGTTTGCAACACACCGGAATCAAGTCGGATTGATAAGTTATGCAGGCAGATCGAACCAGGCACTCAAGTACTGTACAGTACTATGCATCTAGTGCTATGGTAGTATGTGACGTCCATGCTCTATATACATTACAACAGGAACATGAGACTGCTTCCCGGTGACAACAACAATAAATGGGGGAATCATGCATCTTCGCTTTTGTACTGTATCATTCACTTCCGTTGCGCGCCAACACACCAAGCCTCCCAAGATGTAAAGTGGTTGCCCTTCCTGAATGCAAACCCGGCCAGCGTAGCAGAGACGATGGGATATTCGTAGCTGGCAGAAAACCCGTATAACCAAACAGAGAAAACATTAAGACAGAAGTGTATGGAGGAGGGGCCCAAGGGACGCCGATCTATGATGCATTTCGCGGAACAGATACCCATGTCGTGATCTCGTTAATCCAAAGGATATAGTGGCCGTGACATTCGTACATCATGCCCGTTTCACTGTGTGGTCGCATCGCTCAGACGGACCCATTCGCGCGACACGTCCATGCTGCGGTTGACGCGCCCGCCCGGCGTCAGAGGAACGTCGACTCTTCCAGTGCTCCGGGCATCATCGTGTTCCTCGTAGAAGGAAAGTCGCTGGAAGTAGTCCTCTAAGACGGCTTCCCGGTCGCTATCCCCAACGATCGAACTGTAGTCGGGAGGTGGAGTTACAAGCGGCGGAGGCGGAGGCAGATCTTCGAACGCTGGAGGAGCAAACGATGGAGCTCTGAGGAGATGCATTGGACGCGCCTCACGTTCATTTGGTTCATGAGCCAGATGTGCTTGCTGTGGGCGAGCAAGTCCACCGGATGCAATGGGGATGCTCGCGTCAGCACTGGAGCTGCTGCGATCCGAGGCTGTAGGTTGGCTGGACGAGCGGTTCTTCCTCACCACAGGCGCTCCAGGGCATCCGCACTCGAACTCTTCTGCTGGAAGAACCGGGTCCGAGGAAGGAGAGCTGTATGCAGGGAGATAGATATTGGCTTGCGTGGCCTTGCATGACAAGATATGGAACGGCGAATCGATGGAGATCTCGAAGTGTCTCCTTTTCGAAGGGTCTTTTTCATCGACTTTTGACAGGCGCATGACGATCTGTCAAGTAGCAAGTTAGCTCGGCTTATGTTGTTGGTGGCAGTAGACACTCAACATACCTTGATCCAGTGATTAATCTGGATGTTTTCGTAGGTGGTATCGAAATGCAGCCGTTGCGATTCATCCCTGCCCTTCATCGCGTGGCAGCTGGGCAGCTGCACGTTGAACTCCATTTCAGTTGGCCCAACGCCAGTATCGTTTGTCAAGTCGCCCAGCAGGTTCGTGCGGTTACGATCTACCAGCTCCTCGCCCCGAGAGGCCGCCTCCCGGTGGTCCCAATCGATGCCACCGCCTGCGGTGACACGCATGGTGCTTCCAGGATAGGTGCTGCTGCTGGGTGAGTCCGCACGTTTCTCAAACAGCAGGACCTTCTTGGCAGGTTGAAAGCGATGGACACTCCTGTCTGCAGTCCAGTGCTGGATGTTCTCCGTCACAAACACCTTGATTCGATGGCATTCAACCTTGGCCAGAGGTGTGAGTTTGAATGCGATGGGGACCTGTGAGCCTAGCGGAAATGATTTCCCAGAAATGACAATATCATAGTGGAGCTGATCCTCCCAATTCCGGGATATGGCGATGGGCTCAACTTGCTCCAAGGATCCTTCAGCGGGCGTGCGGATGACTGGGACCTCTAGATTGCCCAGCAGGTTGGGCCGGAATGCGCCAGAGCGTTCCACAATCGCCTCCAGATCATACCTGACAAAACCAAGCTCGCTCTTAATGGTTTCCGGAAGTGAACCGTCGATCGGAAACTCGAAGTTGTAAAGATAGTCACCAGGAGGGAAAAGTCTATAATTGCGTTGAGGCTGCGCCGCCGTACCGTGCGGCGCATCGTTCTTCCCGAAACTGTGCGAGTGGTTGGACTGGAGGGAGAGCCGTTTGATCTCCTTGGGGGTATGGTTACTATTTACGGACGTCGAAGACACGCTCTTCAGAAGCTCACGGGTCGTCACTCCAGGACCGTGAAGCTCCTTGGTCGAGACCGACGGAGATACCTTGGCGAGTCTGTAATAATGGGCGCCGTATTCGTTATCCATCAGAGCGGTATCGCCGTGATTGAAGTAGACCACCCCATGAGTAACGAGGTCCTTCTTGTCATGGAAATGCACTTTCTTCGGAGGAATGCCTGTGATTCGACGTTAGTCCGAAATGCTTCTTGGAAGAAGCACGGTTCAAGGAAGAGTTTACCATCCGGCCAATCCGTCTGAGCATGGCCCCGGAAGCAGACGGATACCTTCTTGATCTTGACAGATTTCGTGGTTTTCAGATGCAGATGACCCCTTAAGATAGCTGACTTCTTGGTGCTTGGATCATTCTGATCATATCCGGGGAGAAAGAGAACTGGCTCCGCGAGCGCAACCCCGACGGTGATGCCATTGCCCGTCGCGACGGTCCTCTCGTGGCGTAGGATCGGGAAGGATGCGTTGACGTTGGGCGCCGAGCTGCCCGAGTGCTCCAGCAACGTCGTCGGTTGCGGTATACCTCCTCCAGCACCAACCGATGCTGTTGACGACGAGCCGGACCGTGTCACAACCCCATCTGCCTCCGTAGAAGATATCATTTGCTCATCTCCTGGCGGAAGGATGATCTCGGAAACCGGTCGGGGACGCATCGATCTGGGAGAGGAACACGGAGGCGGTGACGGAGGGCTCGAGTCGACTCCGCGCAGCAGACGCTTTGCGTTTTCGCGGGATCCCGCGAGTTTCCTCAGGATCCGCAACTCACGGCGGCTGTGTTTGGGAAGACGATCAGAAGTCAGCTTCCCGCCCACCGGCGTCACGCACACGGAATTTCGGCGTGCCGATCTCGAGCGAAAGAGGCTGGAGAACAGCGGCAGGAGGTCCGAAGAGCGACTCGGGGGCTGGGAGATGCGCTCGTCGGTGGAGGAGGGGAGACTGTGTGCAGGAGGGGGGAAGTAAGCGGCCATCGTCGAGCAGAGGCAAAACAGAGCATGTTATAGAAGCGCGAAGGAGATCGGATGGACCGTGGAACGGCCCCGACGCCGTTGACGTAGACCGACGAATGGGTTCTGACGAGCAGCGATGGCCACAAAATGAGCGACTTTGGAACGGTCACCGCGCCTCTTTCATATATATAATAATAGTTTATAACCGGAGGAGAGAGAGAAAGCAGGGGAACGGACGGGGCGGACAGGGGAGACTTACGCTCTACTGCCCTGAGACCCCGGGGGTGAGACCTCTGCTGTCTATCGACCGGCCAAGCAAGGAGTCGCAGCGCGAGAGGGACGAGGGATCGTCCGGGAGATCATTCCCTGGGAGCGCTGGAGCCCGTTGGACTGACTGCACGAGATGAAGGAGAGAGGCAGAAAGACGAGAGACAAGCAGGGCGAGATGGGCTAGCTGGCGGTTGAAGGAGGCGGCGCGCTCCCCTTAAGAAATACTCTACGATGACGCGGGACTGGAGCCAGCAAAGTCGCAGATGAGCCAGTCTAGTTTCCCGGCGATCCGGCCCAGCAGAGCAGAGAAAAAGGCTTTTTTTGCGCCTGGGATGCTCGGGACGCAGGATGAGCGGCCGTTTGCGGAGTGGCCCGAACCAGACTCGACGGCGGAAGATCGGGGTCGGGAGTCTCGATGCTGAAAATGCTCTTTTCCGCCAGTGATACGGCCGATTACTCAGGACCTCGACCCGGACTGATTGGACATCCAGCGCCTCTACGGGCAAAACGGCACTGGCAAGAGTTGCAAAAGCAGAGGCAGCTGTTGGGCTGCGGGGGATCCTCCACCACTAAACTTAGCGGAAGATCAGACGTCTGGGCAGTAGTTCATCGTAGAACGGTTGACCAAGAGGCCGACAGGCTCAGCAGGGGAACAGCTGGGGCCATGGCCATCATCGTGCTACTTGTCGTCCTCTGTATAAGAATACCAAAGAGCACGGACACCGTAACAACATCAGCGACAGAAGAACTCAGCAAGTGTTGATCTGCTCAGCCATCACCGCCCGTCTGTGCTCGACGGCACGGCGCGCTGCTGATGCGTCCGCTAGCTACACTAACGGTAGTCAGGCGACGGCCTTCCGAAAGTACCACCTGAATGGTCTATCACAATGCAAGTTATCACCGGGATTCTGGGGGCCGTTCTCTTGTTGTTTTCCTTTTTCCTGCAGTCCGTCCGTGCAACGGCACTGCTCCAGCTCATAGCTTTGCTATCTCGATTGCCATGTTATCTTCCGACAAGCGTGCGGAAGATGGAACCAAGACGAGAGTGCGAGCCCTGGTCCAGAGGCCTCGCGAGGGTTCTAGAGCCGGCCGTGTGCTGCATCCCGAGGCAATTCCGGCCATGACTTCATCACCTGAACCTCCTGCCTTCTCCGCGCGATTACGCGACCCTGCGCTTTTGCTCCTTCTTCCAATCGCTCTGCCTTTTTTTCCTGTCCTTTGTCTTGTCCTTCTTCTCGAGCCCATTGATCGGCCTGCACCAAGACGCCACCCCGTCTTTTCACCATGGCCCTGCCTTGGCCCTTGGCACCGTAGCGCCTTGCTCCACCGGCAGCTCCACAGGGCAAGGTCAAGATTACAAGCGCAGCCCTCACTCAAGAACAACAGCGGAAGACATCTCCATGCTCAATAAGCTTATTATCCTGCCTCGGTCGCTGTCGCTGCAACTGTGGCAATGCAACGGGCTTTGTTTACATCATGCTGCGGCTCATCTCGACAACATACACGCGTTCTCAACCATAGTAACGGGCGATTTCACGTTGGATCAAAGACCCACGGCGATTCCTGAAGTTTCTCCACAGGAAGAATGACGGGGTACTCCATCGGACGTCTCATGCACAAGGAGAGGAGTATGACAGTTCATAGATAGCTCCCACGTGTCGGTCGCACCTTGATTCCTTCATCACAGCAGCCTTAGCTGCTGGCCCATGCTTTGGGCCATCCCGCACAGTAGGTACTCCGTATATTTCCAGCCAGACGGAATTCTCGACCCGGGGGTACTTGTTCAATTCCGAAATATCAGCCCAAGAGCTGCGGGTAACTAGAAAAAAATTATGCTGAATGGAAAACTAACGAGCAAGTAAATAACGGCAGCAAAATCCCAACTGCTGGACTCCTACAACATTCAAATCGGCGAGACGCTTTAACCCCCCGTGCCGCGACAACAGACACCTACCTGTAAGAGAAGCTAAATCAGACCTTATCTACAAGATTCTAGTAGTAATTTTTTCAAACCGAATTAATTTCTCTATTATTAGAATGGGGAGTTCCTTTTTTTTAGCTGCTGCATCCTTCCCGGACAGCACATTGTTTTTGTGGAAACGGACCACTACTACCCAACCTACCTTTTTAACTTCTTCCCTATAGTTACCTACCTACTTGCTGAGCTTGCATCATCATCAGATGTGGCCTCGGAGAGCCCTACAGTAGGTACAGTACTAGTAGAACGGCCCGATCTAACTACCTAGCCCTCCACAGGAAATCAAGTTGTCCCTCCCGCCGAAACTGCACCCCTCACTCAATACGTATGACATCATCGTTGCTTTTCTTTTCCTACCACCACCACCACCACCACAATAAT
Source organism: Thermoascus crustaceus (assembly GCF_041956765.1). Classification (NCBI taxonomy): domain Eukaryota; kingdom Fungi; phylum Ascomycota; class Eurotiomycetes; order Eurotiales; family Thermoascaceae; genus Thermoascus; species Thermoascus crustaceus. Next base: position 1,032,799 of record NW_027192536.1, on the reverse strand, counting down.
ACCAACACCAACACCCATACGAGAAGGAAGATAAGATCCAACCTATTGCAACAACTGTGTATGAAGTCGCTACGCTATCCACGGTTGAATTGAATGCATGTCATGTCATGACGTATGATGTTAGTTTCGTTCTTTCCCATGCATACCATTCCATGCTTAGGTCAGGTAGGTATTCTAACAGATTACGTAGGTGGTGGCCCTGAGGTCTGGTTTAAAGTTAGGTAGATACTAGATTAGTTAATTAAGTACATAGCCCCTAGGTAGTCCGTAGGTATCAACTAACTTAGGCAAGGTTATATATGTACCTAGATACCTACCTATACTTACCTATGTATGTATGGTGAGGGCTTGCCCCGGACTTCCCATTCAATTGGGATGACAGCGGGATGACATCACATTAGTAGTAACGTTGAGTAGTAACGTTGTTATGTCGTCGGGAAGTGTTATTCGGGGCTATAACTAACTGACGGACAGATGGACGGACGGACCTGCACAGCATACATGCCAGTCAGTGCCTTATGTCTAGCTAGGTACCTAATGTAGGTCTCGATGACTGGTGTTAAATTGCTATTTAGATACATTCTGTCTTTTATTCCTTGACCCTGTAGTGGCCAGTTGGTAGCACGTACATGTATGTATGGTAGATCGGGTGGGAAGAATGTGTGCGGGATACATGTGACCTCCAGGGCCCTTCTATTATTACAATCTGTATAAGAAATGAATGTTCTGTCGATACATCTGATCAGACATTCTTCGACATAAAGTTCTTGGAGCAAAATAGCCGTACGCAGATTAGGAGAACCAAGCATCGTCTAGCTCGCCAATATCCATCAATCCATCACCGCCTAGCATACTGTCATCGCCTTCCCCGCCGAAATTGTCACCTTCCATGAACAGGTCGTCGAAACTCGATTCGCCGGGCGCGATGACTTCTTCCGGACCCTTGTCTTTCTGCGCTTCAGACTGCTGTTGCTGTTCTCGTTGTTGACCCTGTTGCTGTTGTTGCTGCTGTGCTTGATGTTGTTGCGGTTGCTGCTGCTGCTGGGAAGTGTCATTCCCGACCTGCTGCAGTTCCACGTTGAAGTCGTCTCCCACGGCATTGGCGGCATAGCTCTCCAGTCCTGGCAGAAGTGAGCTGATGGAACCACCTTGGTCCTTTCCTTGTTCATTGGTGCCACTGTTACCAGAATCGAGGAAGTTAGCCCCCGAGAGGAAATTTTGGTTCCCAATCTCATCATTGCCGAAGTCCAAATTGAGGTCGAAGGCATTGGCACCACCGGAAGTGTCGGGGAGCATGGAGTCGAAGTTCATCTCCTCCCCGGCTCCTGAAAATGGTTGGTTACCTCCTACTGCTGCTGCTGTATCCTGGTTCTCAGCCTTCACATTTTTCACGGCTTCATTTGGTGCCGCTGTTGCAGTTGCAGATGCTTCTGCTGTCGCGTGCTCATCTTCCGCTTTCACTTTTGGCTGTTTCGTGTCTATAAGGGTCTCCGCTTTCTCAGCAGAATTTTGAGCCGTTTCAGCCTCAAACGCGGCAGATGCTTCTTCCATCGTCACGTCTTCTGCTGGCTGGGGCTCATTGGGAGCAACAGTCGGTTCCGGAGGTGGTGCGACTGCCTTCTTGGCCTTAATAGCCTCGTAGTCCTTTTCCAAAAACGCCTTCGCAATAAACTATGGCTGTATTAGTAATAAGGGTGATAGCGATAATCTGTGACAGGGAGAGCATCTTTGCATGGAGGTAGTCTGGATGAATAATGGCAAGGGAGTGAACGCGTACGATTTGCTCTGATAGGCTATCCAGTGCCATCTGGAATTGCTCGTGCGCAGAGGGAATGGCCCGTTTCAACTGAGTCCTAGATTGCATCGAGCCCGACGATCGGAAAAATCGCCCAGTGTCAATGAGCTTCACGCAGTTAGAACATGGCTAGTGATATGCACAATGTTGAAGCCATACCGTCTGGTTTACCATGGCTGAAAGAACAGCAAGAGACTCCGGGTTGGAGTATGAGTTCGAGGCAGCCATGCTGGCAACTAATTGGTGGGAATTGGTATATTCAAACGGGAATTGAATCTTCCGAGGGTCGATATTGACAATGGAAATGAGGTTTTAGGAGCTGGAGGAGAGCTCAGGGTACCTGATTGCAGTTGCAACCAGGACCGGTTGGCAATTCTGGAGCACAGTTGCTATCCGATAACCCGGATGATCGACGACTGGCTCTTCACAAAGGGTGGGGACCAGAGGGAAGGATGGCTTTGTCACCGCGGCGCCTTCGAAGACTGCATACCCCGGTCGAGGTGACAAATGGCACCGCTGAAAACGGATTGAGGTCAGGGGTGGGTATCACAGAGGGGACATGCAGTGGTTCAGGAGACTGGAGCAGCCGCAGGTGGTTCAGGAGACGTCAGATGTCAGACGGGCCTAGATGAGGGTTTATTTAACCTTCTCCCACGTATGGGTCCGTGATGAACCGTGCTCCAGCTGGAGTAAAGCTGGAGGAGATGGAGAGCTGAGGGCTTCTTCGTAGAGGGGACGGCAGCGCAACACGCCACCAGGGGCCGTACAGGACGCGGGACAAAGAAAGAAACGCTCACGACGCCATGCATGTGGCCCTTCTCGCGATACTTCTGTCGCTGGCGCTTAGAGAGAGCTCGCGCGCAGGAGCAGAGCACGCCGCTGCCGCCAAGAGAGATGCGCCTCTGCGCTTGCCGCCCGCCGTACCGGTCGCTCGGTCGGCGCGTCTGATAGGCCACAAGCCCCCCGCTAAGCCCCTCGTGGCTAGGCGCGTCCCCTCCCCCAAGCGGCTCTTGCCATCCAAACTCCTCTTCTCTTTTGTCGGCCTCCCCATCGAACATCTCCCCATAAAAGATCGCCGTATCTTTTCTTCGTCAAGCCATTTCATCTCTCTCGCTCCGCATCGCTGGTCTCCTGGCGTCGGGTCGTGAGTGATTTGGTTCTTTTCCTTCCTCTCGTCTTCCTCTTTTTGCTACGTTTCTCCTTTTCCTTTCCAGACGCCTCTTCTAGCCTTCCCGCTCTCTCGCTCTCGTGTGGCTTTGGGTTTGGGTTGGAGAACTGTTCGAGTCCCGTTTCTCTGCTATTAATCCGCCACGAGAATCTCTCCCTGTCCCCGCTTCCCACGATCCGTATTTCTTGGGCTCCATTGTATCATCTTAGCTCTTGCTCCGCTTGCTGTGTCTCGATCGCCCCGCCGCCTCCGTTCACCGTTTCTGTGGCTAGTCTGCATCGTTCCGTCGTCGACGTTGTGATATACCCCACGTTGCCTGATCGAGTCCTCGCAAACATCATCGATACCTGTGTAGTTCCGTCCGTCTGATTGATTCTGTAATCCATACTTCTCTTCGCGATCGCCCGTTTTATCTCCTTCCGCAATGGCAGAGAACGCGCCGCCATCGACCTCCTCCTCCCTCCCGCCGCCTCCTCAGCCTTCTGCTGGCGCTCCGGGCCAGCAGCAGCAGGGTAATGGCCAAGGAAACCCTTCTCACATGCCGCCACCCCCTCTTCCTCCTGTGGTTATCCCGCAGAACACGAATCCCATTCCGACGGCCATCACCTCCCCGATGTCCGGCAACATGATGTCGCCAACCAGCGCGGGCGGATATGTGCGTCGGGCTGCTCCTGAGCCAAACAAGCGAGCCTTGTATGTTGGCGGACTGGATCCGAGAGTAACGGAGGATATCTTGAAGCAAATCTTTGAGACTACTGGTCATGTTCAGAGTGTCAAGATCATTCCCGACAAGAACGTAAGTGGTGAAAGCATTCCCATTCACCTGATGCCGGTCTGCTTCACTTGATTTCCTTCTCTCACCCAGTCACCACCCTTTTCCCTTCAACTCTCACTCTTACTTTCCACCTCCCTCTTACCTCTCTCACAACCCCCCACAACTTCTGAGAAGCAAACGCTTGGTTGCTAACGCGCACCACGGAACAGTTCCAGAGCAAGGGTCTCAACTACGGCTTTGTCGAATACGACGATCCAGGTGCAGCTGAAAGAGCGATGCAGACCCTCAACGGACGTCGTATCCACCAGGCGGTATGTAAGCCCCGACTGAAGTGGACACTGAGCTATTTCTGACCCCATTCTAGGAAATCCGCGTCAACTGGGCCTATCAGTCCAACAATCAAAACAAGGAGGATACTTCTAACCACTTCCACATCTTCGTCGGTGATCTGAGCAACGAGGTCAATGACGAGGTCTTGCTGCAGGCGTTCTCTGCCTTCGGTTCAGTGTCCGAGGCTCGTGTGATGTGGGATATGAAGACTGGCCGGTCTCGCGGCTATGGCTTCGTTGCCTTCCGCGAACGGGCTGACGCTGAGAAGGCTTTGAGCTCCATGGATGGTGAATGGCTTGGATCTCGTGCCATTCGCTGCAACTGGGCCAACCAAAAGGGGCAGCCCTCCATCTCGCAGCAGCAAGCCATGGCAGCAATGGGCATGACACCGACCACTCCTTTCGGTCACCACCACTTCCCTACTCATGGTATCCAGAGCTACGACATGGTGGTCCAGCAGACTCCGCAGTGGCAGACCACTTGCTATGTTGGAAACCTCACTCCATATACCACTCAGAACGACCTCGTTCCTCTGTTCCAGAACTTCGGATACGTCGTTGAGACCCGTCTGCAGTCTGACCGTGGATTTGCCTTCGTTAAGATGGATACCCACGAGAACGCCGCTATGGCAATCTGTCAACTTAATGGATACAACGTCAATGGGCGCCCATTGAAGTGCAGCGTACGTGTCCTTCCCAACCCCGTACTGTTTACTGGTGTTCTTCATACTAACGGTATATTATAGTGGGGTAAGGATCGCCCTCCAACTGGTCAATTTGATGGCTACTCCCCTCAGCATGCTGGTGCTGCCGGCTTCAACTCCGCTGCGTCTCCGTACTTCCCTCAGTACGGTGGCCCCGCTGGGCCCATGACTCCTACAGGTATGTGATGACATTGTCGCAGCATCTAATATAGCTTCATACTGACTGGTTGATCATAGGTCCTAGTCCCGCAGGTCGCGGTTGGGACCAGCAGGGAGCCGGCTTTGGCGGGCCTGGAATGGCCGGTCAGGGATACGGTCAGCTCCCTGGCAGCGCTGGAGGCTATGGTCGCGGCCAGACCGCTCCTGGCGCTGCATGGGGCCAGCCGAATGCTGCCAACTTTGGCAACGGCTTCGGTGCCTATCAAGCGTAATTTATCATCTAATCCCCTGAATCGCTGGTCGATACCAGGCCAGTCTCAGGTGAAGCATTGCGATTGAGTGCGGCTGTCTGCTACTGAAGGGAAGGCATTTCACCTTTTTTTTTTTTTTATTTCCCCCCCTTTATTTCTGCCACCCAGTTTTGCCTTTATCATAGCGCCAACCTACTTCTTAAATTGTCATTCCAAGTGGGTTTCAAGCGAACGTCTCATTCATGCAAATGTCTCCCCTAGTGCTGCTTTCTGAATGAAAGTCGTGTCTTTCTGCCAACCAATACCCCCAAATCCACTCTTCTCTTGGATCATTCTTTGTATGGTCTCTGAACGTGCGCATGTTTGATTGATATTTTTTTGGACCTGTGATTGACACGTGCTCCTGAGTAAAAAAAAAGTACTTTCTGTCGCTTCCTTGCCGCTCCCCTTTGTCCTTCATTTAATAAATTATCCTTTTTGAGTTTGTATCGTATCTTTTTCTTTCGTATGTGTGGCATCGATTGAGCGGATCTCAGCTGTCCCCTATGCGCATGCACAAAGCCTTTTTCTGTCCCATAATTACCCCTCTGTTGATTTATATCTTCCTATTAAACGTTGTCACGAATCTCATAAGTTCGAATCCAGTTTCCTTTCGCCTCAAGAACTTGAAGCTTATGTCCATGTTATCCTAGTGTCTACTTCATTCCCCACGCCGCTTTTCTTTTGCGGCCATTTACCCTTCGAATTTTCTAAGTATCTCGGCCTAATGGGCGTCTTGATTAGCATACCACTTTTCTTTTCCAGCCCCATGAGATGCCCATGTTTTCAAACTCTCCCATTTGATAAACTTGCTTCGATACTCCCTTCTGCACGTCGGGGTAGCTTTTTTGTCATTCATTGCCTCATACGTTAGTTAGCATGACGGATGAAGCGAGCAAGTAAGTATGCGAGATTGAGGAGGCGCTTGTATATCAAATCTGTTCAACCTTCCTACCAACCTGTAGACTTCCACTCATGAACGTAGCGGTTCCTATTCTGATCTGTAGGCTCCGGGAACTGGACGAATATTCCATGTTGACAATGAATCGCCTTGGATCACCGCAGAGCTTGATATGTTTTTCAAAATAACTTTCCTTCTTGTCTGCGGGGATACCCCAGGTATACAGCTCGTCGACGAAGCGGGCCGGACTGTGCTAGCGCCAGGGCCAAGCTTTAAGGTGCGGCCGTCGATGCCACGGGTCCAGCTCCACTTCTGTCGTTGCATAACGAGCTCCAGGTCGATGCGATGGGTCTTGCCGCCTCGCTATGATCAGCTGTCTTCCATGATCCCATCCTTTCTACGCAGACCGGGCGACTATTGGATGTGAGCGCGCTCCGAGCATCAGGCCCACCCGTGCCATGGAAGATGGAGACGATCGTCACCCAAGTGCGGGATTGTCGGTGGACCAGAGCAACGGAGAGCTTTTTGGGCCAGCACCGTCTGGACGCGCGCGGTCAGGGAGCAGCGCAAGCAGTGCTGGCAGCACGACGACCACTGGCCACCGACGGAGCTTGTCAGGCACGCTGTTCTCGAAGCTCTCATTTCTCCGCATGAGCCAGACGACTGCGATACAGGCGGCCCCTTCCGGTGGCATGGACAATGGTGATACGACGAGCCTCGGCTCGAGTCCCCGGGAAGGAAAAGCAATGGCGACTGCCTTGCAGCAGCAGAAGAGGACGCGCAGGAGAAGGGGTTCGTTGAGGAAGACCGCATTGCTGGGCACTCGGTTTGAGAAGAGGGCGGCTGCTACCTCCTCGCCCTCCTCTCCCAGGAGCGTGGACGCGTCTTCCGCTGGATACAGGACAGATAACAACACATCAGGATCAGGGCGCTCGCCCACGAGCTCGCCGACCTTTCCTTCAGACAACGAGCAGACACCGCGAGGCAGTTTCGATCGAGATCGCACGGCATCATCCTCCTCTCCCGCATCATCTCCTCTCAGCCCCAGCGCGCAGCGGGCCACGATGAACTCCGTTTCGCGCCATCAGCAGAACCTCTCCTCGAGCAGAAGCACCGTACCCGGCGACGAGACCACCACCGATGATGAAGATGTAGTGTCCTTCCCGCGTTTGAACAATAACACCACCTCAATCCGCAACTCATCCGCCAGCAGTGCAGGCGGGGGCGGCGGAGGAGGAGGAGGAGGTGGTGGTGGTGGTACAAGTACAGGTACAGGCGCAGGCGCAGGAATGCACATTCCAACCCCATCCTCGAGCTCAGATTCCTACTTCCCTCCCCCTCCTCTTCTCCACCAGCCGGACTCGATATCCTCATCAACGTCATCGCGACAGCACCAACACCAACAACACCCACGGCCCACACACGCCCACCGCCCCAAATCCCCCCTCGCCGCGGAGATGAGGACGACCGCCAGCCACCAGCACCAGGTCGAGGTATGGGACTACTCGGAGACCGAATGGTGGGGGTGGATCATCCTGATGGTGACCTGGATCGTCTTCGTCGTGGGTATGGGCAGCTGCTTCGGCGTCTGGAGCTGGGCGTGGGACGTCGGCGAGACGCCCTACGCGCCGCCCGAGCTGGAGGATGATCCGACCCTGCCCATCGTCGGGTACTATCCGGCGCTGATTATTTTGACGGCGGTCATGTCGTGGGTGTGGGTGGTGGTTGCGTGGGTGGGAATGAAGTATTTCAAGCATGCGAATATTTCGGGGGAGGACATATAATGTGGAATTGAAAGGCTTTTATTATGAGAGAGAGAGCTTGGAAGCCATGAGCTTATTTGACGATGATGACGATGACCGCGACTACTCGCCAGAACCCCTCTTCTATTCGCTCCGATACAGCGCATCGCTTCGGGGACATCGGACTGGAGAAGTTCCCGATAGTGGAACTCTTGGATGATACTATGAACGATTATGCCACTTACAGAACGGTATGTATATCCGTATTTCTTTCCGTTAATGCTTATGCAAACTTCCATTACCCAAAAAAAATCCTAGATTACTTGTTCTAACACAAAATAACTAGATCAAAACGAAATCATGCTATTATTACCCCAACTGGCCACATTTCCAAACGCCAGAACCCGATATATCTAACCCGCTCCGAAACTTCTACCTCTCTTAAACTCCGGTTGCGTGATATGATTATGAAAAGTCACATCCCACTCTTCTCTATCCTGCGCCATATTTTTTGTTCTTTTTTCCAATGCCACAAGTGGTATCATATCAGTGGCATACGCGATATTTCGAACAGTCTCAGCTTCACCCGGTCTGCAGCTGTACCTGGGCTATCTTTCGACGCAATTCGTCCATGCTGGAGCCGTTGACATGCCCATTGACATTCTTCAAGTCGGGGCTGGCTACTCCGGACGTGGACACGGACGGTGAGCATGGAGCACATCCTGCACTCTGAGGCTGCACGGTCGTCCCGGGGGCCGTGCTAACAAGGCCCTGGGATACTGCATAGCAGGAAGAGCGGTCGTGGTTGGGGTCGTCATCGTAGAACTCATCTATAATGGGATGCAGGAGGACGGTCTGTTTGTGTATTGTGAGAATCGAGTTTGTAGGGACAGATACCCAGTTATCTAGAGATGATGTTAGCGTTCGATGTATAATATTCTCGGGAATTTGAGTTCCTCCTACGTCTTTCGAATGTGATCGGTTCACTGGCCACCAAGACGATATCTGCGCCCTTGTCGTGACGCTCCATCTTGAAGTGACCCTTGGTAGTGCCCTCCTTCCACTTGGTGCCCGAGGAGAAGTACAGACTGGCTGGCTCGTCCGTCTTGCTGCTGATATACCTTGTGCACACGACGGTATGTCCATCCGTGACGGCAAAGTTGAGCAAACTACGCGTCTCGACGTCCGTCACGTTATACTTCTTGGGGATCTCCCGCACGAACTCATTAATCTTCGCAATCGTCTTGACCATGACCCGCCGAAGGAACGCCTGCCCGAAGCCCTCCGGCCCCGGGTCCGAGCTAGGATCGGCCCCTTCCTTCTCCATCAGATCGAGGAACAGCGCAAAAGCCCACTCGCTGTCCGTGCCGCCCTTGACGCCCAGGTACCACTTGTCGGCGAGCGAGGCGGCCAGCGCGCGCTTGATGTACTTCCACCCGCCGACGCAGCCGTTGTGCATCCACATGAGCGTGTGGTGCTGGAACGGGTGGCAGTTGTTCTCCGCGAGCGTGCCCTCCGTGGTGGCCCGCACGTGGGCGAAGATCAGGTTCGAGCACGTCTTGGACGCCAGGCGTTCCAGGTTCTCGCAGTTCCAGGCCGGCAGGGTCGAGGTGAAGATGCAAGGTTCCGGGCCCAGCTTGGGGTCCGTGTAGAAGCCGACGCCGAAACCATCGCCGTTGACGGGGCGGCGGTTATCCTGGTGAAAAAAAAAGAAGTTCAGCTGGGAGTGTGTTCCTTCCTTCTAGATGACGAATGGATATACTACGCAGCAAGGTGTAGGTAGGACATGCGGAATGCGGGTTCTCTCGTACCAATCTCAGACGGGAATCATAGGACTGTGTCAGGATCGAATGGCTCGGTTCCGTGATCAGCTTGCTGAGGAGGATGTCATTTCTCCCCTTGTAGACCTGGAGAGAAGCGGTCAGCTTGCGCTACTCCCAGCTTGCAACAACGACATGCTCCTAACACAGTAGGGTGGATCATTCGTACCAGAAATCGACACATATTTGGCCAATGGAGGCCAGTAGAAAGCGACTGGGAGTATCCAAAACAGGGGATTGACTCAGATAAGTGTCTGCTGGAAAAGAACGCAAGGACAGGGCAGAGCTGCACTGTTCTGCCGGAAGCAAGAGTCACAGGCGATCAAAAGACAGAATACGATAACGAGAGGGCGAGGTGGGCGTCAGAAGACACAGACCACAGACAATAATGAAAGAGCAGGCCCGGAACGCCCGAGATCAACACACGGCCTCGTATCACGAAGGACAAAAGACGAATCTCTCCGCCGTCGTCGCGGCCGTCACGCCATCAGCGTCGCCGACGACGCCTGGTATACGCCCACGTGACTCACCGCTTTAGTCCGCCAGCGGAGACTCGCCAACAGTTCATCCTTCGCCACGCGAAGCTCCTCCAGACCTCCACTCCATCATCTCCGCTGTCCAGACAAACGTTCCACGCGGGGCTTCCGGCCTGGCAATGATCTCCTGCCTCCCGACACGCATGAGAAATCGATAGCCATGAGCGGGAGGATCCTCTCCCACCGTCTGACGCCGCTGTTGCGGAGGGGCCTGCTGGCCCGGCACATACACAATGTGAGCTCCAGGACGGGGGGTCTTCTACGGGCAGATGGCGGGGCGGCCCTGCGAGGCCGTGCCTGGCCCGCTGGTGCAAATTCCATCCACAACAATGTGCCTGTCGTGCGGACCATCTCGTTTTCGAGGGTGCTGCCGCGGCTGGCAGTCAAGCTGGCCAGGCTGCCGGCCATGTTTGGTGGTGCGATGATTGCGGGTATTGCTTACCTGCAATATCAGGCAACTCGTACGTACATGGATTCCCATCTCCGGGTGGATGTTTGCTGACGGCTTTTCTTTTCGCTGCACAGAGGCGGGGAACTATGCGATTGATATGTTCAAGCGGGCCGGGGAAACGGCGAGTGACGCTGCAGCGGGCCTACTCCAGGGACTGCAGGACGTGGCGGAGCAAACAAACCGCGGGTGGCAGAAGACCAAGGAAGATATCGAGCTGCCCGAGTGGATGCAAAGGATCTTCCGTATGGAGGAGTCAGAGTCCGAAGGCGGTGGTTCTTCCGGCGGAAGTGGTTCTCCCAAAGAGAGCCGCGTTGGCGCTGCTGCTGCTGGGGCAGCAACAGGTACTGCCTTTGGATATGATTCCGATGAGGACGACAGGCGGTCTGCCAGGCAGATCGCGGAGGATGACCAGATGATGGTCCTGACGCGGAAGATGATCGAGATCAGAAACATTCTGCAGAGGGTCGGACAATCGGGCACCTTGACTCTCCCGTCGATCGTCGTCATTGGATCGCAGTCGTCTGGCAAGAGCTCGGTCTTGGAGGCTATCGTTGGCCATGAGTTCTTGCCCAAGGGTCACAACATGGTGACTCGTCGGCCGATCGAGCTTACGCTTGTCAACACCCCGAACTCTCAGGCCGAGTACGGAGAGTTTCCAGGTCTCGGGCTCGGAAAGATCTCCGACTTCTCGCAAATTCAACGGACTCTAACTGATCTGAACCTCGCCGTCCCGGAGAAGGACTGCGTCAGCGATGATCCGATTCAGCTGTCTATCTACTCCCCCAATGTCCCTGATCTCTCTCTCATCGATCTTCCTGGTTACATACAGGTTGCAGGCCGCGACCAGCCTCCTGAGCTGAAGCAGAAGATATCCGACCTCTGCGACAAGTACATTCAGGCACCTAACATCATCCTGGCCATCTCAGCTGCAGACGTTGATCTGGCCAACTCGACTGCTCTGAGGGCCAGCCGCAGGGTGGACCCGCGTGGGGAGAGGACCATCGGAGTCATCACAAAGATGGACTTGGTTGATCCCGAGCGCGGTGCGGGTATGTTGACAGACAAAAAATACCCCCTGCGACTAGGATACGTCGGTGTTGTGTGTAAAATTCCTCATACAACAGCGCTTTTCTCTCGCGGAACTGGCAACATCACCAACGCAATAATGAAGAATGAGAATTCCTATTTCTCGGCACACCCCTCGAAATTCGGTCCCGAGACGGAGGTTTCTGTTGGCGTGTCGACTCTGCGCAAGAAGCTGATGAATGTTCTTGAGCAGACGATGGCGTCAAGCCTAGCAGGAACTAGGGATGCCATCAGTCAGGAGCTGGAGGAAGCAACCTACGAGTTCAAGGTCCAATACAATGACCGTCCTCTCAGTGCGGAGTCATACCTCGCTGAGAGCCTCGATAGCTTCAAGCACTCCTTCAAGGAGTTCAGCGAGAACTTTGGCAGGCCCCAGGTCAGGGAGCTGCTGAAGAACGAACTGGACCAGCGGGTCATGGACATCCTTGCACAGAGATACTGGAACAAGCCCATCGAAGACTTGCTACCTCCCATGCCTGAGCCGGACCCGCTCAGCGACCTCCCCAAAGCGGACCCAGAGTCACTCTACTGGCGCCGGAAACTTGACGCTTCTACGTCCGGACTGACAAAGTTGGGTATCGGCCGACTGGCGACGACGGTTGTTGCAAACGCTATCCAGAGCCATGTTGACCAGCTCGTTGCCAATTCTACCTTTGCTACCCATCCATACGCCCAGAAGCAGATCTCGGATGCTTGTACCAGCATACTCAACGACCGGTTTTTCAGCACTAGTGACCAGGTCGAGAACTGCATCAAGCCCTACAAGTTCGAAATCGAGGTCGAAGATCCCGAGTGGTCGAAGGGACGAGAGAACGTCAGCAAGGTTCTGAAAGAGGAGCTCAAAGCGTGCGAGGCCGCTTTAAAGGGGGTCGAAGAGTCGGTTGGCAAGAAAAAGCTGAAGGATGTGATGACGTTCGTCGACAGAGTCAGGAAGGGTGAAGTTGTTTTGGAAGGCGATGGTGGAGGCGGTGCGGGTGGTTTCAGTTCTGCCCTGCTGCAGAAAGGTCAGTTTTCCACCTGAACAGCCCTACCTATTTGTCCAGACTGGACTAACAAAAGCACAGGCCGGGAAGGTGTCTTCCTCCGTGACCGTGCCGATCTCATCAAGATGCGCCTCATGGCCGTCCGCTCCAAGCAGTGCTCCAACAAGAAGAACAAATACTACTGCCCGGAGGTCTTCCTCGACGTCGTCGCGGACAAGCTGACCTCCACCGCCGTCCTCTTCCTCAACGTCGAACTCCTCTCCGAGTTCTACTACAACTTCCCTCGCGAGCTGGACATGAGACTGGGCCGGCACCTGTCGGACGCAGAGGTGGAACGGTTCGCCCGCGAGGACCCCCGCATTCGGCGGCACCTGGACGTCATCAAGAAGAAGGAGATGCTGGAGCTGGCGCTGCAGAAGATCGAGAGCCTTCGGCAGTTGGAGGGTCGCGGCCACGGCTTCACGGCGAAGACCTCCCAGCGTCCGTCGTCGATGTCGAAGGAGAGGAGTCGTGGATGGAGTCTGTTCTAGGTTTTTCCTTTTTCCAATTGAATTCCATGGTTATATAACTTTTCCCCCCCTTTTCTTTTTCTTTGTCCCCCCTTTCCCGTTTTCCTTTTCATGTTACGTACCCACGTACCTACCTACTCCTCTGAGATATACCAGGACAGTCTTGACGAATCCAATGCAATTCCTTTTTTTGTTAATTTACAGGCATCGTCATTATGGCGAGCGAAGCCCTTTCCCCCTTTTTCCCACCTTTCTCCCTCTGTATGTACCGCATCTATCCGTTTGTTATTCCGTACGAATGCATGGGTTCGATGACGATTTATAGATAGAAAATCAAAAGAAAAGAAAAGGAAAAAAGAAACTAAAAGGAAGCCTGCTCCTCCTCCTCTTCTCTATCCACCCGCCTAGTAAATAGTAATATGATAGTAACAAGAACAAGAACATGAACATGAACCAACCATTCATCTCCCCCCTCATCCTCTACTCTTCCTTCCCCGCAGTGGGAGTGGGGCCTATATATCTATCTATCTATTTATCTACTTATCTACTTATCTATTTATCTTATCATCCATCATGATCATACATCCATCCATCCATCATCCATCCGCAGGCCGGTCCGGTCCCGTCCGGTCCAGTCCGGTCGGTATAAACAAATGAATAAACAAGGGAAAGGGGAAGAAGGGGTGGAAGGGGGGGTACATTCATTCCCGTCCCTGTCCCTTCTCGTTCTTGCTTTTCCTTTTTCTTGTTTGATCTTATCTTATCTTATCTTATCATTCTGCATCTCGCATTGCATTGCATTGCCAATAATGATTGATTAGGTGGATGGACATAATCGATGAAAGAAATATGAATCAAAAAAAAGACCAGCGTCTAATTCTAGTGGTAAGGTCCGATAAATCATCCAGATCTGGATCTAGGGCCAAGAAAGAGGACAGGAGGGATCTACACACATACAAAGACAAATACAATACAATACAACACAATAATACAGCCCGGAAGAAAAAGGAGTACAATGCCCAAAAGCGACGAGTCCCTAAACCATGTTGTAGAATCAAAAGCCTCTTCTCTTTCTACTGGTTACCACCATCAATTCGAGCGATGATGTCAGGGCGAACCAACCCCCTTTCAGAGAAGTCTTTGACTGAACCGGAAGCCAACAGGGAAGAACAAGGCCAACAATCCAAAGGCGCTACAAACAGGAAAATAGAATTAAGCAGAAAAGGAGCACAATACATTCAGATAAGATAGAACCAGGACCCCGGCCTCCCAGAACACACATAAAGTAGTAGTGGTAGTGAAAAGAAAATCGTGAGAGTAGAAGAGAAGGATAATGGAAATGTGAATCGAGGAAAAAAGAGGTTGATAATTGTCACATGATCCGATGATGAAAAAAAAATCCCGAAACCCCCTCCGATCTAGATCTATTTCGTATAAGTGGTTTGATTGTTTCTTTTCTTTTTGGTTTGATTTTGTCTTTGCAGACAGACATTTTCCAAATGTCAAATTTCGTTTCGCGGGACGCTCTATCAAGAGAGATAGCCAACGTGGTGGAAGAGGACACCAATGGCGGAGGATAGAATACAGCGGGTGCAAAAGAGAGGTTAGGAAATCAAGGAGGTTGAGAGAACATGGGGGTGGATGCAAGTCTTGGTAACAGCGACGTTCCGAGCTGTGGAGAACCGGAAGTTCCACAGCTGCGGGGTTTGTCTTGCTGCTGTTGCGTGCTTTTCAAGAGGGTGCGGGACAAGTGGGGATCTACTCCCGAGAGACGTCACGGCCAAACAGCTTGGCCTTGATCCAGTCGAGAGCAACGAGGATACGGTTGCGAGCTGTTAAAGAAACGAATCAGCATAAGAACCAACAAATTGCAGTGATTCCAGTTTCAAGAGAAAGGGATACTTACTGCTGAAGCACATGCTCAGGTAGGCACTGCGCCAGAACAGGTAGGTCATGGTTCCACCGCTAGCAATGTTGCCGCTCAGCCAGCTGATATCCGCGACAGCACGCTCCTTTCCGATGTAGGCCAGACTTCCCTGGTGGGAGTATTGAAACGGACCAATCTGCTTGGTCCTGCGCAGCTGCCTCTGGCGCTCCTTGATCTGATCGAAGATCTGGTTGCGCTCCTCCTCGCTCTTAGCGGCTGCCTGAGCGGCAGAAAGGTCTTTCAGCTCCTTCTCAATGGCCTCGGTCTTGGCCATGGTGTTGAACAGGCGGGCGAGGAAAGCACCCTCCTGACTGGCCACCTGCGCAGTCGGGGCGTAGTTGGTGACGGCGCAGTCACCGACAGCCCAGATGTTCTCGGTTCCGTTCACAACGAGGTACTCGTTGACAGCAAGACCACGACGAGAGTTCTTCTGAGCGGGGATCTGGTTCATCAGGTCCCTAACAATAGGGCGGACAGCGTTACCAGTGGCCCAGACAAGAAGACCGTAAGGGATGGTCTCGATCTCCTTAGATCCGTCTGGCTTGGTGACCTCGGCCTTGATGTACTTATCGGTGACCTCCTTGACCATGGTCTTGGTGCGGATCGTAATCGACTCCTCCTTGAAGGTAGACTCGGTGTAGTCGATCAGCTGCTTGGAGAACATAGGAAGAACCTACAAGAAATTAGTATCAGACCCTCTCCCAATATTGAAGACATGGCTTACGTTAGGAAGGGCTTCCACGAGGGTCACATGGAAGTTGTCCTTGATCTCAGGAATCCACTTCTTGAGATCCTCCTCGAAGAAGTCCTGTAGCTCACCAGCGAACTCGACACCGGTAGGTCCACCACCAACCACGACCATGTGCAGCAGACGCTTCACTTCCTCTTCAGTCTGGTCCTTGAAGACAGCAGTCTCGACGCAGTCCATGATACGCTTGCGGATCTTCTGAGCGTCACCAACTTCCTTCAAGAAGCACGAGTGCTCTCTGACACCGGGGATACCTAAAAAGAACTGTTAATAATTACTTCCCTGGTGTCCACGAAACGTCAACATACCGAAGGTGGCATTCTCAGCACCAACTCCAACGACGAGCATGTCGAATGGGACCACCGTGTTGGAAGTTTCACCCTTGATCTCCGAATCGTCACTGATGTAGACAAGGCGCTTCTCGTAGTCAATCTTGGTGGCATCCGCTTCGTAGTACTTCACGGTGGCCTTTTTATGACGGAGGATATTACGGATAGGCTCCATGATCGAGCGGTGCTCGACCAGACCGGTTGTACACGAGGGCAGCAGAGGCGTGAAAAGGAAGAAATTACGGGGAGAGACAACAATGACATTGTAGTTCTCGGTGTCGAGTTTCTTGAGGAGGGAAACAGCACCCCATCCGGTTCCTGGGATAGCAATTGAGTCAGTCTTAACATGGAGAAAACATCCGACAGGGTGCCTATGATCGCATACCTAGAATCACAAGGGTCTTCTTGCTGGGATCTGGCTGGAACTGCTCTACAGGATGGCGCTGCTCGTAGATACTGTAGCCCAGCGCACCGGTCAGACCCAGACCAGAAAGCCAAGTCAAGCGCCAGAGCCACTTGAGGGCCCGAACGGCCTTGCCAGGCTTGCGTGCTTCCGAGGACGCATCGGCGTAGGTTCTACGGAACGAGCGCTGGAAGGACTGTCTCGAGAGAGCGCTGGCCCTCAATGGCTGCGCAGCGCGGAGGACTTGCGACCGCGAGGAGGTCAGCGACCTGCGCGACAGCGACGCCAACTGCATTGTCGACGGAGACACCATATTTTTTTGTGTATGAGCCACCAGCGAACAGACAACCGTGAGGTTATCGCACCAGGGCGAAAAGAGGAGAGGAGAGAAGAGAGGGGAGGGGGAGGGGAGATAAGAGGAAAAAGGATGAGGACTAAGACTAAGAGAGGGCAGCGGGTGTCGATGTATATTAGGGTCCGTAGAGGGACTCGCTGACCGTGTGGAGGCAGCGAGACGTAGCTGTTTTAGGCGAGCCGGTGTGCTGGAGAACTTTTTTTTTCTCCTCAGCCGGAAAGGCTCCCGCCGATAAGCATCGGCTTGGGTCGCGAGCTGTTCTCGGGACTCGGGCTGGCCGTGCACGCTGCCCGGACGCGTCCGGCCCTGCGTGGCTCTCGGGGCTCGTTGCCCTGGTGAATTGGAGACCGTGAGGGGAACGCCCGTGAGGGGAACTTTCCGGAAGGGAGAGGAAAGGGATAGAGGCAAAGATATGAGGAGAAGATGCTCAAGAAGGACATATGGACGTCGTCTGTCTAAATAAAGAACGCCGACCGATGACGCAGCCAGGGCCAGAACCCGGTTCTCTCCTTGTGCTCAACTCGTCCTGCTGCATATCCTGCTGACTCAGACGCCCGCGTCCCGGTCTCTCCCGCCATGCCCAGCGTCCTGCGACACCAGACAGTTGTGAGGAGAATGCTGAATAACCCTGGAAATCTGGGGTACAAGGCCCACTGTCGCGGGCCTTCCGCCGGTTTGCAAGCCCCGTCCTTTTAGGTTGGATCTCGGCGATGCGTACTGCTGTCCTGCTACATCTACTCTGTGTACGGTGCTCTCGGACGCTGCTGGCACATCAAGTATGTCGCAGGTCCGTGTCTTCCAGCGTACCCTTGCTTCTCCTCACGAGCAACCTGGCGGTGATCAAAGAAGGCGCAGAAGTTGCGAGAAGCGAGAGAATTGCGAGAAAAGAACGATGTACCTGCCCTCCGCCGCTTCGGTTTTTCTTTAGGCCATGCTCTCTGTTCGTAGCTTTGCTTTCTGGACCTACAGTAGAGCTGTGCTGAATAAATCTCCTGAGATTCGAACTCCCTGCCCCTGAAAGCTTCTCCACTTTTGATCCTCGCAGCCCCGAGCCTCGTGGCGGCGGGAGCTACCAGGGACAGGCCTCCCTGTGTCTCTAGCGGTCAGCCGTTGAAAATCAATTGCCTGGAAGGCTAGGACACCAATGCTTCATCGGAGATTTTTCGACTGCAAATCGAACACGATTCATCTCCCCAATATCATACCACTCGTAGCGACGCTGCTCCGTATCCGGCGTGTCTTCAGTTAACTCCTCACCCCTGAACATATTGGAACCACGATATCGTCTGTTGACGTCAGACCGCTGGAGGCTTTCGCCGAACTTCTTCCAGAAGCCCTCCCTCAGATCTATTCTTGTCTCGGTGGATCCGAGTAAAGCCGTTCCTTAGTCACGGGTCACGGAACCAACGGCGGCAGTCTTTCACGCATGTCTGTCATAGTAGCCATGATAATCGACCCATTCCTGGAAGACCACGTCGTTTTGTCTCGACTTCTCATGTCCTCTTCGTAATATCCGTTCTCCACGCTGTCTAGAACTTGGTGGATCTCCAGTAAATCTCTCAGTCGGGAAAGTCGTATGATCGCCCACATTAGCACTGGAGTTTCCCAAGTCTTAGTGTCCAAACCGCACTTGTTATTTCTGATATTTGTATTTCCTGGGGCATGGATGTAGCAGCGAGCTGAAGAGGTGGCTAGTTTGAGAAAAAGAATAGGCACCGGTTTATCGAGTGGAGCGTTCCCGAGTCATAATGAATGTTAGCCTACCCGCGACGTTTTATCGAGGCAAGCTGCTGATACCGGAGTGGACCATATCGAGAGAAAATTAAGAAAAATCAGAAACAGAGCATTAACAACCAGGTGCCCTGACTTTCTTGAAACTGCTCGGGACTGCCCTTCTGACAGACCAGAAAGAACCTTCTGACAGACCAGAAAGAACCTTCTGACAGACCAGAAAGAACCTTCTGACAGACCAGAAAGAAAACAAATCAACTTCCACATGCTTTCACATGGAACACAAAAGAGGACTCCCATTTCACTAAGTGAGAGGTCGAATGGATTTGAGAAGGCCTTCAGAAAGCAGCCGTCCAACTTGGACAGATGGCAACATGGATTGGTATCCATGTAGTTAGATAAACAAGCATGCAACACAAACTCGTTGAGGCCTTGGTAGTGCATGCGACGTTTCCCTTACGGTCTATCTCAGCCGCCGCTGAAATGGAAGATCTCTGTGACAAGGAAATAGGTGGGACAAGTAACACGTAAAGTTTGATGTGTCCCTGATACTTAGTTTATGAGTTGTCAGACTCTGCCCGAGCACCAAATTGACGGATCGGCCTTACCTGAATAACTCTCTTACAAAACAAGCTGTTTACAGAAGTGAGACGGCAGATCAGCAAACCAGAACCATTGTCGGATCAGTGGCATAGAATTTTAGAGTCCTGAGTAGAGGAGAATAAATCTTTCTGTGCACAGTGCTGGTCTAGTTCAGGTCGCAATGGCAAGGTATTTAAAGCCTGATGTCTGTAAGACCATCTGTTTTCTTCAACAAACGATCTCTTGAAGCAAACGACAGAGGAATCGTTTGATAAGAGGTAATTGTAACTGTATGTAAGTCAGCGAAATGCTGTGCACATAAGATGGCCACTCCATCTCAATGATTCCCGGAGCTCAGTCGCAGAAAGCGGGGCTCTTCCCGTAGTTGCACGATATAGTCCCACAATTGAAGGAAGACAAAGCAATCGTACGAAGAGACTGGGCCCTGGAACATGCAACAGATGACGACAGCAATGACAGAAAAAGATAGAAGCCATTCTCTTGTTTCAGCATACCCAGAATCAATAAGAGGTTCTTGATAGCTGGTAGCGCAACTGCCAACAAAAGATACAAAGGTTCGAAATCAGAGCTTTTATGGATGCACATTGCCATTTGGTGACCCCGGTGGAACACGGGGCAAGCCAAACCACAGTGGTTGCCATCTGCTCAGCTCCTCATGGATCATTGTGCCTTCCCTATTCGTTCCCGCTGGGTCGGAATCGTTCAAAGTCGATATCTGTCAAGATGCACATAGGATTTAGAGTTCAATATGTAAATCTGACGCGGGACCACTCCTCCGCACTGGATTATGATGAGAAAGCCATAGCGCCTAATAAAATCGCATGGTATTATGCACTCGGTCAGTTTCTCCTTCAATGTCGGTCAGCTATTTGCCAATGTGTTCATGGATAACGGGTAGCTCTTTAGTGCACGGTCAGAAGTAGTCACCAGCAGACGCATCATCAGGCATGTGATGATCGGGACACGCCTGTCAATGTTCATGACGCTAGTCCGCTCATTTTCTATGTCAGAAGCAGAAATACCCTGCCATCTCAGAGGTTGTTATTCTTGGAATAGCTAAATCAGGAGCTGAGCGCTGGCATCGTGTCTTCACCGTCTTCGAGATAGCCATGCAGCGATTGGCCCGGTCACATCACATGTAATTCGTGCAGTAGCGAAAGCCTGCAATTAGTGCTGTGCTGTCCACGCTTCACGGTGAATAAATCCAAAGTTTCGAGCGGCTTGCTGCAGCATCTCTCCTAACACACTTGCAGGCGAGGAGACTCGAAGACGGACGCGTCACTGAGGTGTCACTGGAAACATGCCTGAAGTCTGGACTCTGCGTTATACGACGATCTTCAGGAGAGAGAGAGTTGATCCTCGTGAGGCTATTGCCAGGCTGTTTCCAAATGTCATTTGTTTTCAGGTCCCCGCGACATGGGATACACTGTGAAGCAAGGCTCAGATCCAGGTGACTTTGCTGACACAACTGGACAAAGTGGGACAGCAATGTGAACAACAGTACTATATTGTAAGTCTCGCAGGCTTCCCTGCTGTCGAACACGAACACGATAGCAATCAGATCACATCTGAAGATCGAGCTGAAGACCTGGAGGAGACTGGATGCAGGGCACTTTTCTTATCACCTGTAACATCGTACGCCATAGTCCAGCCACCTTCTGTACAGTCTGGGTGTTATCGAAGTTGGCAGCACGATTCTGGATTCACAGGTTTACAGCAGCCCACTTTGCACCGGGATCTGTATTGGTTTTGGTATGTCCTTGTTGGGCTGCCTTCCGGCTGGCCGAACTGCGCTCGAGCACACGAGTTCATGAGGTTCTCATCCTCCGTATCCCCACAATCATACATAATTCCCCGCCTGGCGTCGTATGGCGTCGGTGCAGCCTACGGACGTCATGCTCGTTCCAGGCGCTCAGGACCCGCGCTGCGGCTCCGCAACAGTGCTCTCTCTATCCCCCGACGGACCGATGTTACCGACTTCTTGCGCGGGGTAGATTAATGACCCTGCGCTGTCCGATCACACTCCACTCACCTGCTGTTTTCTTCGTGATACTCCCATGGAGGCTTGCTTGGATACACACTGTCTAGCAAATAATAATCCGTTCTTCTATCAGTATGCAGTACCTACTAACACCTGCGGTTCGATTTGCATTGCTGGCTGTCCATGTTCCTCGTCAATATCCGCTTAACAAGGTCCCTACTCATGATGGGACAACTAGCCATGGTTTTTAGTCAGCAAAGTCTGGCTTTTCCAAAGATTGAGTGAAGCTTTAGACGGCGTTTTCTTAGCGATGCATTCTCCCGGTTCACGAAAAGATACCGGTTTCCGTAATTAGTGATAGCACGTCCACCGGGAATATGGAGTCGGAATACCATCGAGACTTTTTTTAAGTTGGACACTACGCAGCACGCCAGGGGACTAATCGGTCCGTATTCTCCCTTGTCATTCCGTTCTGCAACAGGGATACCCGGCTGAAAGGCGGGACCCAGAGTTTCCTTTCTACTGGGCTATCAAGTTTGATGCATTTCGTGCTTCCACGTTGCATACTGACCGACTTTCTTCTGCACCAGCTTTGCTACATATATATTGTGTGCCTACCACTCTGAGTCTCTAACCACCAGACCGGTATATCCCTGCGGGTCGTGCAGTAGTTGGAATCCACCAAGTGCTGCACGAACCTGGCTGGACTGCCCTCCGTTTACTCTGCCTCTTAAATGGCTACGAGGCAGAACCCTCTCCGCGGAGTCTGGACCTTTGTCGCACATGAACTAGCATAGAGTAGCTCATGTCACTGCGCTCGAGCCCAGCAACATAGAAAGTTGACATACTTCCGCACCTTTGCTACACTCGACTACAGCGTCAAAGCGGTCCCACGTCCTCTCAACGTACACTCACGCTCTCCTGGCCACAAGGATGCATCTTTTATCAGCTGTATGTTGCATGACCTATCAACGTACGCAATATCGCAGCAAGGGCCTTTGTGAGACGGAAAGAAAACCCACTTTCGCCAAAGAACTCCGCTCCTGTCGACCTCCCGTGGACGTTTCGAAGTGGCTTTTTGCCTTTGCTAGCCTTAGACGTTATCCAAATGTAATGTTTCTGCAGTAAGTACATTTGAAAATAGAGCAACAGCCGAAAATCGAGGAGCGGATATATGAGGTACACACATCCCAACAGTGAGTAATAAATATGAACGACACCGGTCCATGTGATATCATTTCCGATTTCTGGGCCTCTCACATTGAGCCAACCTGTCAACTTTTCGTATTCAGTTCTCGCGTACTGTATTAATAATTGTGTCTATCGGAGCGACAGCTCTGGTGGTTTGATTACAAAGGTCTGCCTCAACTAAGACTGTCTTCCAGCTTGGTTGTTCGACATGCTTAACTGGGTTCACTTGTGGAGGAAATCTACATCGTAGACTTTTCTAAGAGAAAAACAATAGATATACAATTCAAATCGTCTTGTGAAGAATGCAGTGGCGACTTGGTGGGATGATGTTCGCACCCGGTTTGCAGGCAAAATTTGACTGTATATAGTTCATCCCGCTTAGCGCTTGATCTGCTGCAGAAGTAAATTTTGAATTCTCCGCTGTACTTTATAGTTATCACATAGAAGTATGTCTCTGTTATTAGCCTTAGTAGAAGATGGGAAGAAAGAGGGAAATCCTATATCTTCGGATTTGATCCAGAGTCGTCTAATCAAGGCGGTTGTGGTACGCTGGACAAAAAGCATCTTGTCCATCCACACGACTTCCTTCTTTACGTAATTATGAATGTATTCAACTTTTTAGGGTGAAGTAAACGTGAAATTTGTCTCTTGAAGGCTGCGTAAATGTGTTAAATTGTCCAGGATTCCCAGGTCTCAAATTAGATATGTATATATTTATATTAACACCTACCACGCTAGATAGTCTTGGAGGACTGAACTTTCCTGCTGAAAGGTGTCACTTGCATCAAAAGAGAAAACGAAAACTGCATTATCTTTCTTTCAAGAGCTAGGTCTTTTTTTTGTAAAATTTGATCAACTCCTCGGCATGCATTTTCACATCAAGCACACTTTCCTCGAGAACATATGAAGTGCCAATGATTCACTCGATGAAATAAAAGTTCTCCGATACGAACAGTCACTAGTTTCCGACCTGTCAACGTTGATTCTGAGAAAGCACCTCGGAGGAGGTGAAAGTCGTACATACATGGCCAGTTAATTCCAAATCCAGTATGCACTGTACTATGAACTAGGCCGGTGTAAGTTTTATAAATGGAAGCGTAAACTGCTGATGATTTTGCTTCGTACAGCACCACATTCCACCTCACTATTGGACTTCCATTGTTCTGATCAGCCAGGCTAGTAGCAGTGGACTGCGAAAACTGCAGCTACCTGTGAACAGAACAAATACTACATAGTAGCCTGTTCCTGCAGCAAACATCGGTCAAAATATTCCTCATTTAAGCAGACACGTATTCACTTAACCTTTTTTTAAATTTTTAAATTTTTTTTTTTTCAACTTGGCTTGCCGGTTGCCTGGAAAGAGATTTACCCAGAACTTCCTACCGGTGCAAACCCATTTCATCCTGTATTTTCGTTGTCCATATTTTCATAGCCAAAACGATGAAGCTACCTATATAGTTCTAGAAATTTTGATGCCAAATGCTAGCCCAATTGGCCTTTAATGAGGCTCCGACGTGGGACTTCAAGATGGATGGAAACAATAGTAAACCCCACACATCGCTGTGTGTTCAATGAGCGTTGGAAAGTGGATAAAACTGCAAAAAGACTTCTCGAGAGGTTACATCAGGCCTCATTCATCACAGAGACACTGGAGAGCACTATCTCCTTATATACTGCTCGACTTCCCAAGCCCAGCTCGGGCTCGAATTGGATGCACACTACTAGTCTGTGGGAACCAACAGGGCTGTTCGACTTATACTTTTGATATCTGTCTAATATCCAGCGCGAGATTCTATCTATATTTAGAAGGCAGAGAACTATAGCCCAACTTAAAACCCTTTGCATTCTAATAGTC
>NW_027192536.1:1003249-1004608 GCF_041956765.1 Thermoascus crustaceus | reverse complement strand
CAATAAGTCCATTCCATTGAGTGTGGTTCCGTTTCGCGTGCTTGTAGCCAGGTTCAGGGACCTAGACCAAGACTCCTGCAAGGGTCCCATACTAGCAGGGTCCTCTAGTTTTTTGATTTCTTGGGGTCTTTTGGAAACCATCCTGTCACATTCTTGGAGGCATAATGATCGGAGCAGTTGTTATCATAGCAAGCTGTCCATGGTAATTCAGCATGCTTGTTCCTTTCTGTGACTGATATCTGTTTCTGGTTGTCTCGTTTTCTGTCCGGGCATTTCCAACCCATATGGTCATTCTTTCCGCAGTGGATACACAGTTTCTGCTCATAGCGCTTTTTCTGTTCATCTGTCCAGTTGGGGTTGGGCCCTCTGACTTGTCTGTTTGTTGTTCCCTGGGTGCTCCATTCTCTTCTAGTCGCATTATCTAGTTCCATGGCATCGCCTCCATTTCCTGTGTGTCGAGGGGCTTGTTGAAAAGGATTGAATCATCGTTGCTCAGTCCGTCATTCGAAGAGTCAGTTGTCAATTCAGGTTGCCATGAGTATCAGGTTATTGAGGTCAGTTGGTTCCTCTGCTGCAAGGAGCCCATTCTTGACCTCCTCTTTCAGTCCTCAATAGTAGTGTTCCATGAGCGCTTGTTCTGATCAGTCTCCAAGGAAGGTTGCTGCTTGTTGGAACTCCATGGTATAGTTGGTGACCGACATTTTCTGCTGGATGGACATGATAGTCCTGGTGGCCTTTTTTACCTCATCCAAATCCCCAAAATTCTGTTTGATCCAGGTCAGGAATGCATTGAAGCTGTTGAAGGTCTCAGTGGTTTCAGCTCGTTGTTGTTCTGGTGACCTTTCTAGGCGGTCCTTCAGGTAGGGGTCAAACCACTGAGCTGCGGTGCTTCGTAGGTAGGTTGCTGCAAACATGACTTTTCTTTCTTCATTTGGGAATTCGTGGGGGTTGAAGAAAAAATAGAGCTCCAGCTGGGAGATGAATGTCTGCAACTTTTTTCGGTCGCCATAGTAGAGGTCAGGTTTCACAATCTTGGTCTTGGAGTTGACATCAGGGTCAGTAGTGTCCTGAGCTGCAAGGTTCAGTACATGGCTGGTGCTTGCCCCAGCCTGCTGTCCCAGTAGGTGAATCTGTTCATGGAGTTGGTTGTTCCCATTGATCTGGTTTTGAAGCTCGTCCTGCAGCTGGTTAACCTGTTCCCTAAGGGTGGTATTCTCACCAGTCCGTTCTTGCAGCTGGTTCTCCAATCGATTGACTTGATTCTGTAATTCCCTAAGAACTCGAACAACTTCCTGGGGGGTGATGTTTTCCATTTTTGCTTCTTTCCCTGCTTGCCTTCTGCAAGAAAGGTGGTCAAAG
>NW_027192536.1:951620-1002790 GCF_041956765.1 Thermoascus crustaceus | reverse complement strand
TAGTCCAGCGCTACTACTATCCAACCCTTGTGCAAATTGTCACACTCAACCACAACAACTGATCAGGCTATAGGAGCACTACTGTTTCTTCCAGAACATTTAATTATGGATTTCATGCCACAGAACATACCGCTTCACGAATTCCCATCAGCACTCAAAAGTTAGTAGTACGGTATACCTAATATAGGGAGTCTTCACTGTA
Organism: Thermoascus crustaceus; assembly: GCF_041956765.1. NCBI lineage: Eukaryota > Fungi > Ascomycota > Eurotiomycetes > Eurotiales > Thermoascaceae > Thermoascus > Thermoascus crustaceus. Next base: position 1,002,588 of record NW_027192536.1, on the reverse strand, counting down.
ACTCAGTGATGCAAAACATCCACTCATTCAGGTTCGTACTTCTGGAATGATAAGTTGCTTTCTTTTTCTAATTTTATTTTTCAATACAGGCCTGGCAAAGCGGATGAGAGGTTTGAGTACCTTCATCAAGAAAAGTTGTTTCTCCTTTGTTTCCGGAGCTGTCGAAGAATGAGGGAATTCGCGTCAAAATTGTTCTCTATTTATTGACTCGCGCAGCCATTCCAGAGAACCAAAATTCATGTGATTGATAGGAATATACGAGAACGGAAACAACGAACTCGATGATAATCGAAAGAGGCTAGGGAGACAGGAAATACTTTTCGAACGGGGCTAAGGCAGCATATTAATCATATTTGAAGGGAAAACAAGCGCATTTTATATGCTCTTATTTTCATCTTTAGTTGCACAGACTCGCGGAGTACATGACAGCGGAGCACAAAGAAAAGATAGCACTGGATGACATGATAAGACAGACCTAGTTATTAACAATATAATGAAAATAATCTCGATTCTCAGTAGCTCTTGCCAGCTAGGCATACTGCACGTAGGCGTTCAAAATATCTTGATGGTCCAGTTGCTCGATATATATATGTAGGTGACACCATCCATAGTTACGGTCTTGCAAACAGTCTGTTCTTGTTCCACAGAAACATTCTTCTTTGAAAGCAATCTATCTAGTTACATTTTTTTGTCAAAGCTGCTCTGCTGCTGTTACTAGGGTCCTTGGTAGCAAAACAAGACAGTATCCGCACATAAAAAGAACAAGGAAAATCGCTGCAGCTGTGTAAGGTAGATATGTAGCTGATAATTGTCGCCCAAAGAGCATTTAAGGACTCAAAATAGTGAGCACAGTAAGCAATTAGTCTCTCGACACATATAGCAGATAAGATAGAGGCCTGGCCAAAAAGAGGCATCTTGCAACTATAGGTACTTATCAGAGACTAAACTGTGTCGGACTCATTGATCGAGCTGGCTGTAGATTATCCAGATATCTGTAATAAGTTTCTTTAACGTCTGACCTACGGGCATCTCCTTGATATACCCGGTCAGAGGTATGTTTTCGAGGACGAGGCATGGGAATTGTGAATAATGTGAAACAGATATACCTCTCTTGTCTCTTCGGGGAAAGGGCCTAATTGTGGAACACGGAGGAATCATATCCGCTGGCGCAACGCCCCGTTGGAAAAAGTCCACGTCAGTGGCGTCGTACCTTCAGTTCCGTCATACAGTGGCCATTGAATCTCCAGCCAAATGAGAGACCCCTGTAAGACCCTCAAAGTAGAGATTAGTATCGAACTGCATTCAGGATTGCTCGCAAGTCCGCATCCACAATCATTTTGCGTCCTGTCACAGTCGGAGCAAGGTTGAAATAGTGAGTGATATGGCTCGTCTACTCCTGCTGCCTTTCTGGATCAAGAACCAGTGCCATGCAATGTTCTTGTTCTGAAACCATTGTAGATCGAAAAACGGGCCCTTCAAATTGACATAAGAATATGAACAAGTCCAATCACAGTCAAAGTTCCGAAAACATGCCGCTGGATACAGTTGCAAAGTCCATTGTCTTCCCTGAGGAGCAGAGTGAGCCGAGCTGTCCACGGTCTTATCAAAGACGTCAGCTAGATCCGAATCAACATCGTTGGATTAATCCAGACATAACATTCATCATTTCACCGGGATAAAAGTCGAGTCGGTAGATGCGACAGCTGCCAGTGCCGTAATTCCTAGCCACCAAACAGTATCTAATCACCTGAATCACCCATGTAGGTAGTTCGTAGGAGCAAGTTTCCTTTTTCTCAATAATTCCCTCCCATCCACCACCACATCAACTAATTGCAACCCCCTCCACCATCGCGAAATAGCGGAGTTCCATTGTGAATGAAGTCGTGAACCGCTGGTGTTGTTGCTCGCAATCAAAACGGTCTATCATCATCACCTACCTACTAGTATCCTCGGGCGATTCCCGTTCGGTCGATCGATTGATTAGACTTGATTAGTCATCCACTACCCCCCCCCCCCTTTAAGGTGCTATGCTGTTTCTGCCACGTGAGACGGTTCATAAAAGCGGCGGCCGAAGGGGTACAAAAAGGGGTAAGACGAGGCAGACGGGTCCAGCCGCCGGCCCCCAGGGACTGTGGAGGGACCAGATGCCTCATCATCCATGCGCGGGCGGCTCAGGCTCGATCATCGATTGTCGATGTTTCAATTATTATTCCACAACTGGCCCTGCTGGCTGCAACTTGGCTACGTGGACGAGGCTATGTCCTGTCGGACGTCTCCCGTTCGTTCCTTCCTAACACCACCACCACCACTTACCAGTAGTAGAATGATAAATGATGTGGTATTAGGTAGACACGGCTCGCGAGCACGGCCGTGAGAATGACGCCACCTACGGTTGGGAATAATAATAATGATGGAAATGAAGGACCTACCTCTCCGTATATGCCTACCATGGAAGTAAAATATCATTAGTTAATTAAAAAAGGAGCCTGTGTTGCTTTCTCTAGTTCAGTTCACTGCAGTATGTTGTTCCGTCACTCCGTACTCTCATTCGCAAGCCATTAATTATAATTATTATTAGTCCAGAGAGACGAAACATGGGTATAGGATCATTATTTTATTATTATTATTATTATTATTATTATTAGGGACACAACCTTCGATAATAACATGACCGAGCCGTTTGATACATAGTACACTTGGCATGGTTAGTAGGTCGTAGTGACAGTCCCCCGTACTATGGAGTTACGGAGTTAAGGATAGTTTTATTAGGTACTCCGTACGGGGTAAGTAGTAGTAGTGGTGGTGGTACCTACCCTACCTAGATCTAGGTGAACAGTTCGAATCGATAATAGACACTCTAGCGCTGGGGATGGGGGTGGCTTATCAATGATAGCTCGTGACGCGGTATCAATCAAAAATCATTGTACAGATCTGACGGGGGTCACAGATCTGACCAACTACCTACCGGATCCCGTGCACGCACGCTCGGGAGGGGACGCTTGGAGGGCTGAGCGGTCAAACCGTCAAGACTCGACCGTAAACGGCCCCCCTTTTTCCCTTTTTATTATTATTATTCTTTTTTCCTATGCCTTGTTGAACTTTGCTGTAGCCTGTGACCTGTCCGTGTGGAGCTGCACTATTTAGATTATATTATCACCTGCAGGAGCTGAGAGCGCCTGAGCCAACGGGTCCGGGATGACAGGCTCACATTGAGGTACCTGGGTCCTGCTCTTACAGAGTACATGTCTTCATAACCGGGCGCAGCGTCTAGGGCAGCAGGGCTTAGGTTACTAAGTACGGAGTATGGATGTGCCGTACGCAGAGTATATTCTGCATCCGGCTATGGATAGATGTATCATGCACGGAGTACTCCGTACGTGTATGCACATGCTTGTGTCTAGAGCGCCGCGTCAGGATGTAGCCCTTGTGTTCTAAATCCGTTTGGGATACTCGTCTACCTCTCAAGTACGGAGTACTGGACTGGATGTACTACCGCTCTCCACTTGATGTTCTCCGTACAGTACTTTCAGAGACGAGGGATGACTTGATGAGGTTTAGTGGGGCAGTAGGCGTGGAGAGCGAGGTACGGACACGGTGCGTCGGTGCCAAGGAACACAATTAATGACAGGTGGTGAGGAGGACGGCGAGGCGCGCTCCTTTTTGACAGGAGGACAGGACTGCGTAGTACTTACGCGTCGGAGCCACTGGATGACATGACCGGCAACACCGTCCGTGGCAGGTTACGACGCTTGAAAGGCAGAACGATTTCATCGAGTGGCGGGTTATTGGCAAGAACGGAAGTGCTGGGTCGTTCTTTATCCGTAACAGCAGGACCAAGAGAACAAGAACTTCTGCGGAGCTTCGATCGATATCGGCGCAAGTAAGTCGTACGAAGTAGGAGACCTGGAGCAAGCCTCGGTCGGAGCGGGGGCGTTTCAGAACCTGTGAACTCAGTTGTCCCGTGACTGTGCGAGCGGTGGCTGCGATGCGCGCCTTTCCGGTTACGACTCCCAGATGGTGGAGGATGGGGGGTGGCTGTGGAAGGCCGGATTCGAGAAGGTTGACCGACCGGGATGCTAGGCGCAGAGACACTGACTCCGAGCCGCGAAAGGTTTGCCCGTATCGCCGAGGTTCCTTTGTGGTTGATGTCAAGCCTGAAATCGCCCAGCCTGGAGTGGGACTACTGCTTCAGCAGATGACGGAGTATACTCTCTCAAAGGGCCGGAAAGGCTATAGGAGTATACGCGTTTGCGCCCTTTACGGCGCCTTCTGTCTTAGTCGACACAGCCTTGTCGAAACCGTGGAAACTCCAGTGCGTAGTATGTTTTACTTTTGAGTGCTCAGTGGTGGGCATACTGGGTGCAGTGACGCGCATACGACCAAAGATCGAGACAACTCATGATGGAGCACCTGGCTGGGCGGCTTCTGATTCATGCTGTTGAAAGCACCCGTTGGTTGTCCGTCCGCGAGCAGCGATAACCTAGGCATCACGAAATGACAAAGCGCAAAAAAAAGAAAGCTCTCTCAGCTTCGCCTTCGAAAGGCTGACCTGATCCCTTCTCCACAGTTCCTGTCATTGCGATTGCGTTCCACCGTCTGTGTGTCGGCTGCTTTTTCTGCTTAGGTTTTCCCGCAGAATATCTTTTGCTTGAATGCCGTCTAATTGGTGTGGTTTTCGCTTTCGCCGACCGCAGATTAGCCGTGGCTTACCGTCTATGAATCTACGCAATCTCCATCGCTGTGACAGGGGCCTGTGCAGTGATGCTCACAGAGTAGTCGGATCGAACGGAAGAGTCCCAACATCCTAACAGAAATGTGTCCATCGATCTGTACACGGTGACACGGTAGGAGTCTTGGATCTACTCCATGCATGCCTCGCAAAGTTGTGTGATCTATCATTGCACATTCAAACACATTATTGCAATGCAAATGTCCATTACCAACTGACACGTTAGGAGAGGAGCAGACAAGCAAGGAGCCCTGCAGTGTAGCCTGCTCAGGTACCGTGCCTAGCGGGACGCTGCTAGCGCTGCCTTTCTGGCACCTTGTCAAAAGATACCTTTGATGATGAGCAAGCCACCTGCAGCGTAGCCATATTCAGACCTGGTCCGATGATGGGATAATTCCCCCTGCTGGTAGTAAGTCCTCTTGTAGTATTATTATTCCCAGTTATACACTCTGCATAATGCCGCCAATAATAGCACCTGCCACCTGAGCAGTCCAGTGTTTTCCAACGATGTTCTGTTGGTCTATCGGTCTCTGTCTGATCGTCCTGCTATACGGAGCAGTATATTCCATAGTTCAGCTCCGCGGGATTGCCTCTGCCTACTGCGCCCGCAGATACGCCTGATGATGGCTCATGCAGAATTTGACCAGTAGCATCCAGAGCTCGGCTAGCAGAAGATCCTCGGTTTTCATCAACCACGGAAGTTCACCGTTGTCGAAGTCGTCAGACAGCGCCATCAATCTCTGCGGCTCTCTCGATCCTCTCGATCATTCTCTGATGATACCAGATGCCCAAGCGAGCATGGTCTGGAAACGCGTAACGTGGTAATAATCATGAGTAAACGGTACGGCGGTACATCGAGCGGTAGCACGGGACGGTCTCAGACTGGCGGCAAGCCCAAGACCGCCCAAGCCTGTTTGAACTTGAAGTTTTGAAAGCCCTTGCCGGGGCCGACTGACATGATCCCGGCTCGAAAGGGACTAGCTCAGGCGAGCTGTCCGTTACCGTTGTCGTACCACGATACGAGACACGAGGGAGAAGGAACGGGATGATTCGCCCGACCGGTGGCTGGTGATACTTTTGGCCCGTAAGCTGGCGGTGGATTTGTGACGGTGACGGGTAACTTAGAAATTGCTGGAGGGCCAAGGCTGGTCGCTGGATCGCTGCAACCGGGCGTCCTCATGTCTGGGGCTGGTGGCGAGGAGACAGCCATACAGCGTCGGAGATGGCAAGGCCCGGCTCCTTGCGTGGCCCGTCATTGGGCAGGACGCCTTGCTGTGTCCAGCAGAAGTCCTGCGAAGAGCAAAAGTCAAAAAAAAAAAAAATTCCAGAGGCAAAGACCCAAAAGGCAAATCCCGCCTTTACCCATGCCAGACCCAGACACAAGAGTGACAAGACACGTCGGTAGGATTCCCCCTGGATCGCCGCGTACGACACTCCTTTCGCAAGTCCCCGCCCATGCTAGTTATGACTGTTATGCCCAATAAGCCCCGGTCGACGAGCCAACCAACGGCTGCACGGCGAACCGTAGACCGGCTTTGCACAGCACTATCGCATTTCGCGCCTTTTCTTCGCTGGTTCTGGCATCCTTCGCCAGGCAGTCACAACTCCGATCTGGTTCTGGAACTTCCGACCTCGAATCAGACGTCCGACGTTCCATTGTTCCCTTCCTTACGCAGTGATGGCCCAGATCGGCATAGGTGGGAATGCTCTGTCCGACTATCAGAATTTCTCGCGCGCATCCTGGATTCTGGACTCCTGGAGCAACCAAGCGAGAGAAGAGTGCCAAGTTGCAGGCCGATGCATTCGAGATAATCTTAAGGAAACCGAGTCAACGATGATAGTGTTCGTTTCGGTCGACCGCCGCTCCTCTGGACCCGCGCTCGTCTGCGCTGCTGCTGGTTGGTTCTAGCATCCCTTTTTTCGATTTTTGCGTCTTCTATGCCGGCAGTTTTGACTACTGCGTCTGTTGTGCTTTCTCTTGGGCCTTGTTCGCGAGATTCCACCCCGGGACCTGGTAGAGAGCCACACTGGGGAACGTTCGAGATGGATCACCATCGGCTGGGTTGAGTCGGTTGACGGTTCGATGATGAGATGTAAACGAGCATCCAGCGGCCAGCCGCCTTCTCCCGTCTGCGATACGGAAGCCGGGTTCAGCTGTCCATGTCCCCCTCCTTGACCGGTGATGCCCATCCACGCCCGCTCCGTAGGGATTAATTGCTATACTTCTGTAGTGTGGACGCGAGGCGTTGCAACTTGCACCTCGCGGGGGGCAGGCTGTTACGATCGCGGTGAGGGATAGGGGGCAAATCAGAATATGGTTACGAGATTACTCCGTTCGTAGAACCCTGATTCAGAGACAATACGTGCAGGGAAATTCGTCCGGATGATGCAAAGGATGATTACAGAGTTGGGATGTTGATGGGGGAGGGGCGAAAAGGCAGGAACAGAAGATTGCTGAGTTCGACGATCGGATCCCAACACAGCCCCGTCCAGTCGTCTCGCAAAACCCACCGCCTCGAAAGCAGGCGGAGAGCCAACACTCTTCGCGAAGCAGAAAGTCAAACAAGTCCAACGACCCTGACCGTCAATCACGGTCCATCTGAGCGCAGGGCAAGCGGTCACAGGCAGCTAGCTCCGCATAGACTGTGTACCGTAATCACACAACTATCAATATAACCCTTTTGAGCGGGACAGGAGCGAGCATTCTTACTGCATCCAGTGTCTCCTCCGTCGTGGTGCTAGTGAGGTCAGCGAGTTTCTGCGCAAAGGTCGGAGCATCCGCTGCCTAGCGCCATACCCATGTTAGGGACCATGGATGCTGAAGAAAATAATGGATATCATCCCGGCATTTGGCCAACCCGTGGGATATGCAACGCCGTCTACGCCGTAGTCCATCGTTAGTAGTAGTGGCAGCCAAAAGGTTCAGAGTTGACGACCAAGACTGAAGTCAGAGTTCTGCGCCATGGCGACCCAGCGGTGGCCAGGCAGCTCGAGCCAGTCGGTGCGAGGCTGCTTGACCGAGGTGGTACGCGGGAGGAGGCGGTGGAAGTGGATATTATTATTTCGACGGTGGGCACCAGCCCTTCCCTGGGCAGCGGCACACGCGACCGGCGGCGTTTCTTTTCTTGCTGGCCTGTCGTGCCGTCGCCCCTCCCACATACTCCGTCGTCCTTACATACTTGTACGCCGTGTGCCGTCGCCATCGTCTCGTATCCAGAGATCCTCCCGCGCTAGACCTATTCGGGGTGGATGCCCACTGTACATGCCCATACTCGCAGGACGACTCTCTCCGTCCATGCTCCGTCCCCATTCCTGCGCTTCCCTTCCCTTCCGCCAGCGTGACCAGTGATCATACACCGCGCACAAACCCCCTCGTTCTTTCCGCCCTCCCGGCCCTGCCCCCCTTAGCATCGTCGCTGCCATCCTGGGCGGCACACGGCGACGGTTGCAACGCGACGCTAACCCAGTCGGATTATTGGCTTTGATACGGGTCCTCGAAGCCCTAGACACCAAGGAACCGCTCTAGGGCTGCTGACCTGCCCTTGTAGCCTGCATCCACCGCCCGCCGGTGGCTCTGACATCAACCGGTCTTTGATTCTTTTCAAGACAAAGCAGAGACAATCAACTGAACGCCCAAACCGGACCAGTCCAAACAGGCCCAGAAAGGAGGATCTGCCCTCTGGACTTGCTTCTGGGTCAAACTTTGTCAGCTCCTGGCACCACGACTCCGGACAAGTACTAACCTACCCTGGTCGTCCAGCGGAGTGAAGAGGATCGCTGGACGAGGGATGATGTCTTGACCTCATCCTTCATTATTATCCTTTCTCTTTTTCTTCTTCTTCTCTTCTTCTGCTCACCTGTTCTGTATCAGAGCTCGTTCTTTTTGTCCCCTCTCTCATTGTCCCTTTATTACCCTGTGCAGCCAACTGCGCAGGTTCGATAGCGCTTCGTTATCCTGATATGTGAGCCTTGCCTGGCCTTGGCTCCTCCCCCTTCATTGCCCTCATTCCATCTGGCAGGCATGGTCTGCATTCACTAGAGCTGCTCGCTGCTATCCTAGTCATTGGACTGTCTCATTTATGACCCTTGGTTTGGACTCTCCCCCAACGGTCGTCCAAGCCACTGGACTCTTAATCGTCACTACATCCGTTCCCCGCTTGCGAACTGTGAAGCGTTACCGGATCCAAAACCGATTGATCACGGGTGACTTCTTGGTGTCCATGACCTTTGTTCGTGGAATTGCTCGCCTTTCACTTCGATCTCTCAGCGATCCTTCATCTCTTCATCCATCCCGCACCTATGCCTCCCGCTCTTGCCTCGCAACCACACCTCTCGATCCCAAACCCGATAACTCCGAATATACTAAATTATCAGTGTAAAGAAAGCTCGACGTGGTCTAAACAGCCGTCCAAGAAGACTCCGTTGGAGACTACTCACTGTACTGTTCCCTTCAGGGACGGTCTACCAACGCCTCCAGGCGATATGACTGGCGTGGCTTACAGCACAACAGCATCTTCCAACTATGCGGACAAGTCATACAGAGGCCCCGTTCACAATTACAGCAAAGTTACCACCATGCCTCACGCACATGTCGATTCTCTCCCCGCGTCTCCGACGCCGGTGGGCAAGAACCGGAGTTATGCTCCCGCCACAAAGGTTGCTTCTGCAACCGAGAAGGTTGACCAGAAGAAAAGCACGGGGAATTCGATAGCACCATATCTGCAAATCCCGTCATCAATTAACGATAGCAAAGGGAGTCTGGCAGAATTCGCTGCTCAGGTGAGAATTATCTGACAGGTCCTTCAGTTTTCAGGCAATTCTGACTTCGGATTTTAGATTACTTGTCTCTTCTGGTTCGAAAAGACCGCAAAATTGAAAGCTATTGAGGATCGAATTAACACCATTCCCTCTCTCGTTCCCGAGGCCATTCCCACGATTGGATTCCAGAAATGGGTTACGACCATACTCTCAACTACGCAAGTCAGCCAAAATGTCATCCTTCTGGCGCTTATGTTCATCTATCGGTTGAAAAAGTTCAATCCGGGAGTGAGGGGAAAGAAAGGGAGCGAATTCCGGCTAATGACGATTGCTCTGATGATGGGAAATAAATGTACGTGACTGAGTTTTTCCCCGATACCTTCAGTCCTTTATAACGGTTTCTAACTGTGGCAGTTCTTGATGATAATACGTACACCAACAAAACATGGGCGGAAGTCTCCGGAATATCTGTCCAGGAGATACACATAATGGAAGTCGAGTTCCTCAGTAACGTTCGTTACAACCTCTTTGTGTCGAGGGAGGAATGGACGCAGTGGCACGTGAAGCTTGGACTATTTGCGGACTATTTTGAAAAAGCCTCCCGCATGCCGATGGAGAACGAACAGGGCCCAACGACACCCGTGTTGCAGATTTCGCCAAATGCGATATCTGCCTCTGGTGGACCTGTCCGATCATCTTCACCGGCGACAAAACTGCCGTCACCTCCCGCCACCGGTCCTTTGCCTTCCCAGCAGAGTTGGAATCCGACTTTCAACGGTCTGCCTTATCAGACTTTGTCGCCTCAAAGGCAGCTTCCTGAAGCTGAGTTTCCAGCTAATAGGAAACGGAACTGGGATGAGCAGGTGGAAGAGCGCCCTGCCAAGAGGATGGCCGCATCAAACAACTATCCTCTTCCAGTGTCGACCTTGGCTCCACCATCGGTGGTAAATGGTGTGCCAACCCTCCCACCGGTCTTGACACCAACCTCCGTTCCCTCAAACGCATCTGTGGTGGCACCCCCTGTGCCACGTCTACCACGGCCAAATTTCCAGCAAAACTTCCAGCAGATCTCCAAACCGATGGTTTCGAACGTTCCTGCGTCTAGTTCTCAGCTTCCGCTACCAGCAGGACATGCAATGTCCTCGGTCTACAACCCCTCTACTACCTGGCCTCAGCAGCTGCCAACGTCAACTACAGTTGCTCCTGCGCCATCTGGCATTTACAACCCGTCAGTGGCGCTGCCAGACCCAGGAAGGAGGCAGAGTCCATTCATGGTGTCGTCCGCGACAGCATCCCCCGCACTATCCGCCTACTCCGTTCATACGCCGCAAAAACATCTTTCACCGTCCTTTTTGGCCAACAGGAATTCACCTTATCGGCCAGTTCGTGGTGTTAATACGCTCCTGATTCCTCCACCTTCCGGATCTTTACACCACCCGCGCAACCTATCCTTCGATCAAATGCACTATCAACCGCTTGGCAAGACAATAACCGAACGCAAGACCGGGGTGCTGCCATACCTCCACCATGAGGCATGGCCACAGGGTCAGATCGCGCAGCCCAATTTCCTCTCTGGGCAAAACTATTCAACCTAGGACTTTCCAAACGGCCGCTTCTTATGAATTTCCCATACGAATTGCAACACATTTACTCTTCACCCGCCCTGTATAGAATTCTGAACCGGTTATGACTTGAGCCACTGAGCTTCACGCTGAGTTAACCTACAACAGATGGGTCTGTTGGGTCTGTTTCTTCTTCTTTTCCTTCCGAGGCATCTCGGTATTTGAACCTTACTACGTTTTTTAACTCTCGCATGGATACGGCGTCCTGCATTTTCCTTTTATGTTAGAGTGGGTTCCTTATGCATCTTTGTGGATATTACGGGCCCTGGGCGACATAGGACATTTGTCGGTATCTGCATTTTCAGGCGTTGGGCTTTTTTCACGACAGAACCGGATGTCGATAGGACAGGTCTTTGATTGAGAGATCGCATGATACATTGGGCGGGATTTTTTTTCCTTTCTACGGGAATTTTTGATCTGTTCTCATCATTCGAGATTTCTACTCTCCGTGCAGAATGGTGCCGGAAGTTGGAATTCTGGTTTTCCAAGATCACGTGTGATATTACTAAGGAAGGGTTTACGAACGACCAAGTCGGATTCGGTTAGCTTGTTTAGCTAAGCAGTCACAGGGATGATGCGCGACAGTGCACCAATGAAATTTGGTGATACATGGAACATGATACCTGATGTCTTTCCAAGCTTCTTGTGCTTTTGTGTAGCTCAGAACGGAGTACTACGTAATCCCTGTAGAATGCAGTTGAACCTAACCTCAGCATGAGGCGGTTCATAGGCTTCTGCTCGTGACAGCACTCCAAAAAATTACGATCTGATCTGACCTCATCTAATTGGCCAAGCTAACCCGGCTCGTCTATGCTTTTTGTATGTACAATCTCTATAGTTGGGCACAAGTACTACCTACTTGCTAATTGGTTATTACTTAAGTTGAATATTCATTGTACTAGGTGGATGAAAATATCGTCGAGATTTGTAAGCCTTCCATTTCTGGTCTGGGTTTTAAGGTTTACCCAGTTACTTGTCCTGAGGGACGTAGTCCGTAAATTGATGATACAAGGTACCTATGCACTCACGTAACCAACCTCAAGCACACCACTTCCATTTAAGGGGAGGGGGCAGGTTACAAAATCGACGACGTCACATCAATTCCCTACTTACTTAGATGACTTTTTCAGCCTGAGCTACAGAAAGCGTCTATCTACTGTTAAATAGGTGTGGCTTTACGTAGAATTCCCATCTGTATGAGATGGAGTGACCGTAGTAATGGAATGCTTTGCAATCTGGGGAGAGGGAGTGGGGGGAGGGTTGTGCTTATGATTGTATACATTACGGAATACATGCATGATTCTAAGTCTATGATGAAGACAAGTTTCTCTTGATATTTTGATCGTTTTGAATAGGTAAACATCTATTCCTGAGCTGCGAGATCATCGTGTTGACAGTCCATTAATTCTTGCGCCGCCTCAAGCCCCGTACCGCGGACTTATCATACAACGGAAAACATTGCCACTAATGGCAACCAGGAGGGAATCGATAAATCTCCATTGCTCCAACGAGAGCTTGCCTCTTTGCTTTGAGGTCCTCTAGCTCGTTTCGAATCCGCTCTTCGATCAACAGCTACTCCGAGGACATCGACCACGTTGACCAATCTAGCTGATTTCCCTGGACTCAAACGCGCGGAGCTCTTCGTCGAATGATGCAATGTCATTTACAATCGATAGATGGTCTCAGGTGAGGCGAATCAAGGCAGCCAGGTTCGGGTCCGCCAGGTCGACATCTGATTTGATGGAGAATTTGCGGCATGCGAACTTAAACATCTAGGGTTCCTGTTATAAGCATCCCTCAATCCTTCATTCACGCCCTAGTGGATGATGATATGAATTTGTATATGTTTGTGCTCTCATTTACTTGTTCGCTGCATCGTCCCATCTGTAGTCGAGATCCCCCTTCACATTGTCAAATTCCTTCTTTGGCTCGCCGTGAACGATCCACTCGACCGTAGCGTTGATGACATCCTTGCCTCTGTTTCCGCGGGCTTTATCTGCGTCGTAAAATCCCCGGACGATCTCTCGTCCACTTGTGATTGGAACGGAGTGGAGGGTCGTCCGGCTGATCCGTCATTAGTACAACGGGCAACGAAGTCCTCTGCGGGATAGTTGCCTCGATTATGCGTTCAACTTTATGCAGGTCTATCTCAATCCACAAGATACCCCGTATGTTGAAGAAAACAAAACCCTCCGTTACCCTGAGGCGCTTTGCGTGCCCCATCAGATACCATCACTGTTTCAGCTCAAGTGCCTCACTGTATACACCTTTCCATTGGACTGCTGGAGAAGATGGAAAACGAACATCCTGAGATGCCGAACCAATAAAAAGACTTGGAATGCCTTCCCATCGGCTTGCCCGTCCATCCACCAAAAAATTTAGAGTGATTCTGTTCAGTTTAGATTGCTAGTGCATTGGATTATTATCCGGCCCATTTGCTTGCCGTAAACTGCCTATCTTTCAAATTCTTTTACCCTCTATGCTGGAATCTACAAACACGTCTAATGCCGAACGACAGTGGGCTTCCCAAAGACTCTCATGGGAAAGCTTGTTAGAAGTCGTATATGGATAACTGATACCTAGTATATCTAAACTAATGACTTGATCCCATTCATTCCACGCGTAAGTTGCGCAACATTTGACTGAGGATTGAGTGTCAGGCTTAAGAGTCTATCTGACCATGCTCCAGTCAGGGGACTTAATGGACTCCGCACTTTCTCTGAGAAGGAAGAATGGGAGAACCCTGAGGAACCATTTCGAGGAATAAGAGCGCTTTCATCATGGGCTACATGGTAAGGATGGGTCGACCACCTATTACTACTACCTACTTATCTAAGGTACCTAAAGTAGCTAGAACGGCAGATAGCCCGAATTACAATACACACGATAGTGTGCCATGTAGCATATGGAACATTCGACAGGGATGCCTTAGGTATTTTTCCGGTCGCTATAGCTTGTTTTTCAGGTGGTCCCCCCTCAACAGATTCCCGATCCCTCCCTCCGTCACGGCTCACTAAGAGTCTAGTTTTCCCTGTAGCCATTGATAGATAAGGCCGCCTATAGAGCAACGTTTCTGGTCAACATGGAACAATTTGTCAAAGTCAATCAACACATGTCATAATATCAAGGCCGCAACGGTAGTCCTCACGAGATAAGACCATGGAACAGATTGCTGATGTTCAAACATTGCATGTGACTAGAAACAGAAAGTGTGTGCTTGTTTCTCAGTTCGGCTGACGGGTAAAGTGTCGAAATATCTATTCTAGCAGCCGACCTATACCTGTCTATCGTTTCGTTTCTCACATCATGGGTCTCTAGATCATGTTGAATAGCTGGTCAAATCCCCCACTATGCCAGTAGACGCTGGGATTCGTGGGCTTCCTTGGAGCGCCTTTTTTGTTATGCTCATATATTCTCTCTTTCAAATTCAAGACATTTGGCAATACATAAATACTACATACAAGAGAGTGGAGTCGTTCCATATCATATGTTGTCTCATGAGAATACAAAACACAGTACCTATCATTGGATAAACGGCATCTTCGTTTTTTTTCCACTTTCCATTCCATTTTAACAAGCTTTCTCCAAGCATTTGACGACATCCATTGAGAAGATGAAATGGAAAAAAAAAGAAAAGAAAAAGAAAAAGAAAAGAAAAAGAAAAAGAAAAGAAAAAGAAAAAGAAAAGAAAAAGAAAAAGAAAAAGAAAAAGAAAAAGAAAAAGAAAAAGAAAAAGAAAAAAGAAAAAAGAAAAAAGAAAAAAGAAAAAAGAAGAAAGAAGAAAGAAGAAAGAAAATGGCAACGACAAAGCCTCGAGCCCTCATCTTCGACCTCGGCGACGTGTCCATCAACTGGTCCCCATCCAACTCAACCTCCATCTCGAGCGAGCTTCTGGCAGAATTCCGCTCTTCACACATATGGCACAAGTACAACTGCAGCCAGCTACGCGAAGAAGAATGCTACGCCCAGTTGGCTGAACGCTTTTCGGTCGATGCCTCGGAAATCTCGCGGGCTTTCTCCCAGGCTCGAGACTCTCAGGCCGCTCGATGAAACCATGACCGCCACTATTAGAGATCTTAAGGCCGCTCACAAGGGGCGCCTACGTGTGTACGCCATGTCAAACGTTTCTCGCCCCGACTGGGAGATTGTCAGAGGTAAGACCGTTTGAGTGGTCGCTGTTCGATCACGTCTTTGTGTCGAGTGAACTCGGCATGTGTAAGCCTGAACTTCAATTCTACCAGCGCGTGGTGGAATCTATCGGTGTGTCTCCGAAAGAGATCGTTTTCATTGATGACAGGGAGGACAACGTGCTCGCAGCGCGCTCCCTTGGGATTCGAGGCATATTGTTCACGGATGCGGCTAATGTCCGGCGTCAGTTTCTGAATATTCTGGCGGAT
Source organism: Thermoascus crustaceus (assembly GCF_041956765.1). NCBI lineage: Eukaryota > Fungi > Ascomycota > Eurotiomycetes > Eurotiales > Thermoascaceae > Thermoascus > Thermoascus crustaceus. The sequence goes on along the minus strand of NW_027192536.1, from coordinate 987,082 downwards.
CCAGTCAAGCGAGGAAGAGCATTCCTGAACGACAATGCCCAAAAGCATTACTCCGTTACAGACCAAGGTGGAATAACGGTCCAAGATAACTCACAACTGTTGATTTTGGAGGCTACTGGAAATCTGTAAGAAAATGGCTGTCTTCTCTGGGGGTCTTAGGAGGAGGAGGAGAAAGGAAAAGACTGCTGACGCATTTTCGTATGTAGGCGTCTTGTCACGTTTGATCATCCGAGACGGACATGGAACTACTATATAGGTTGGCAATGCACCTTAAGTGCCGTGGATAACGGTGAAAAATCAACATGGATAATGTGCCTAGGTACTGAATGAAATGCAGGAGACCGTCCCTTCAATCCGGACCATCTCGACGACCTCGACACGACAGCCCTTGCCTTCGTCACATTGCCCTGAATGCCGAAGAAGCCCATCTATTGCAAATGACACGCTGAGATACAGAACTTCCGATGGTATCATCAGGGTATCTATGCTTCTCTCTTCTCCTGCAACGCAAAGCAAATGATGCAAGGAATTTGTGACTTATACTATTATTACTACTATAATCAGGTATACTTCGTCGAAACCCGTCTCCGAACCGACCCAGTCGTATGCATCAACATCATCCGGATGTTCTACCGCTATGGCAGAGGAGACGAGCCCGACCTCCAACCCACCAAGAACTGGATCCGCCGCGTCCTGCTCTACGGCGCTTATCTCGACGGCACCCGCTACTACTATTCCCCGGACGTGTTCCTGTTCTTCTTCTCCCGCCTCCTAGAGGAGAACCCGGACTCGGATATCCACCAAGACACGGTTCCCCTGCCGCGGGAGCACATCCAGAAACGCATCAATGCCGACGGCGACGCTATGGAACTCGCGATACGCATCCTGGCGTGCTACTCGCTGGGGATCCGCCACAAGATTGATCTGACAAAGCAGTTGAGTCTGCAGCAGGAAGATGGAGGCTGGGAGATTGGCTACCTCTGTCGCACTGGGAAGACAGGGAGTCGGTTGGTGAACCGCGGCTACACGATCGCGCTGGCTGTTAACGCTGTGGGGGCATTGTTGACGACGCGGGCTTTATCCAGGAATGGGATACTGATAGATGAGGGCTTTGTAGAGAGCAATGCGTAATAACTTGACTAATTGGCATAAGAATGAACTTTTGTCAACACGAAGATCTAGCAGCTCCAGGATAGATATTTATTTTATCAAAAGAATCAACGTAAACTTGTTTTCGTCTTTGGCTGTACTGTAGGGATATGTTGTAGCACATGGACCTAGCATCAGTAGTCACAAGACAACTCCGTCTGCACCTCCTGTCCAGTTGGGTTTTACAAGGTATGTACATTTCACCATGTATACAATAATCATATGCACAACCACTTTCCCCCAGGTCATCAAGCATTTCATCAATACGCCCCCATCATTTTTAGATCGCGATATATTGGGAGCTAAAGGACCCAGGGTACGTATGTACTTCACACCGGCTAAGGAAGGATAAACACGAGAAGTGATAAATACATCCACATTTCAAATATTCACAGAAAATGATATAAAAAAGATGCAGAGAGTAAAGATAAAAGGATCACGAAAGGGTATCCTCTGTAGAAAGAACATCTTTAAGATTAAGATTAGACATCAGCTCAAATGTCTATCTCTCGGAGTAAAAACCCGACATGTCGTAAGCGATATGACATGGTAAAGGAGATTATCACTCAATCAGGTGAAGATAGAGTATAGCTTCCTGGCCCGTCTTTTTCTTTTAAATAGTATTCCAATTGAGATGAGGCGGTGACTCAGGCATCGGGTGCTTTTTGTCAAAGTCGTCCAGCTCGCTCCCGTCACCACTGTATCCGATTTCGTCTCGGTTGTCGTCAATGATACGGCCGTACTCGAGCAGAAGGCGGAGCATGTAGATCTCGATGTCTTCGTCACGAAGCACACGCTGCGCCCAGTTTCTGCCTTGCATTGCGATCATCTTCCCTTCAAAGTCATGCTTGCGAACGTAAACATTATTATTATTTGCATAATTGTCTGCCGGGTTGGTTTTAAAACCGGTACCAATCAGGTAAGTCATGATCGAGTATAGGTCGTCGTACCGGTTATCCAGCGGGATGAAATGCCGCCAGGCAAAAAGTCTCGAGTCGTGCCATTCCCGGAAGATAGTCGCCTTGATTCCGAGGGATTTGCTGAAAAGGAAGGCACGCCACCTGCCAGAGAAACTGTGGCCATCTACGTCGACCAGGAACTTGTCCTTGAATTGCTCTGACAGCGTAACGGCCTCCTTGAAGGTCCATATATCTTTATAGAAGGGGCAATCTCCGGGAATGCACCCCCACGCGTCCGTGAATCCGACATCAAAGTGCTTTTTCGCAAAGACAGACGGCTCGAAGTGACTGAAGTTTTCGTACTTTCCTTTTTCTTCGAAGGATTCGGTGAGAATCTTGACCTCCTGATCGCTCATCAAGGTGCTGTTGGTGAGCATGACGAGGCGTTGGCGGTGCATGCGCTGCCAATTATCTTCGACCTGGACTCCGCCAGACGTGACACCGCGCCAGATGAGAGTATCTGCCTTGTCCTCCCACTCATAATCGTATGTTTTGTCGTAGACATAACGCGGGTCTTTCAGAATGTACATGTTCGCGGGGAAAAGAATATCATTGTTGACATTGACCTTGCACTCGCTGAAAACTGGAACGAGACGCTTCGATGCTATCATGCTTGACGCTGAGTAGAGGAACCCATGCTGATCCTGGATGGCGGGGCCAACGGTACAGAGATCGGTGGAGAGGTTGAAATTGGTCACTAAGCCTCCAAGCTGATGCTTGTACAGAGCGTCGGCATCCTCCACGGTAAGATTCTCGTTGCGGGCGGGAGACTCAGGAGGGCATGCGAGCTTGGCGATGTCCATGTACTGTCTTCCAGGGTAGGGAAACCATTCCGGGTTCGTCTCATTATCCCAGTCGCCAGTTGGCTCTTCAAAGTTGAGGAAATGCCCCATATTTTTAGTAAAACCGTCGCGAGCATCGGATTTCATCTTCCTAGACCCCTGCTCGGTTGCTAGCAGCTCCTGCAGGTCTTCGAACGGCACCACCACCCGGGACTGATCGAGACGATTCACGGCAATGTCCATGTCAGGCAGATACTTCACGAACCGTGAAATCAACCCAGCCAAGGTCTCAGAGCGCCAACTCGGATTCGTCAGGTTGACAACCTTATTGTCGCGAATGTGTATGCCCGCTATTCCATCATCGGGATTTTCCTGCAACTTCGCGGCCATCTTCCGAATGACCTTAGGATCAATCGCCCAGAACGGTCGCAGATCGTCCATGATCTGCTCAAAATCGTCGATATTGTGGACATTCCTTTCACGCGCAAACTTGTACCACTGGAATAGAGCCAAATCAGAATCGCGCAATACATCCCATGACTAAAGGGAGGCCTACTTCCTTAAAACCCGGGGGCGGATGTCTTCCATGCTTCTCTCTGTATTTTGCGACTGTTTCTCTGAATGTCTTCGACCGGCTCTCTTCGTACTTGCGCCACTTCTCATCTGCTTCCTTCATCAGCCCCGCGATTGGGTGGGCATCCTCCGGTTGGTAGGAACCCTCGAAATCAGAGCCATCGCTCGTTGGAAACTAGGCCGCATTTTAGTTGGTCATGGCCCCCTGGTAGATGCGCAACAAGGGCGATACGTACTGGGATGGTGTCATAGGGACGGTCGCCTCGAAGCGGCACCTTGATTATCGTTGACTTGATACCCGGTGCATCGGAGAGGACGCCAATATTCAACAAAACGATTAGAATGCAGACGGAGGCAAGCGCAATGAAAAGAAGCCTTTGCTTGCTCCCCCGTAACCTGCGTTCGAGATCCAACATCCTGGGGGAAGACCCCGCAAGGGGGGCACAAGCGAGCGCGAGGGCCTATTGGGCGCCCGAGGGCGTAAGCATTAGGGACCTAGGGTCAGGGATCCACTGGTATGGGACGCCTAGCTGTTTCCAGGAAAGGGAATCAAGGGATGAGAATCCTCTGGCTCATCCTGACGCAAGAAAAGAGTGACTAGAACGTGGTGCGGACCTAGGATAGACGAAAACGTCGACAAAGGGACGGACCTCCTTGCATGGTCGTCGCGCGGAGCGTTGAGCCGCGGAGAGGGAAAAGAGGCTGCACGTTCTTCCGTTCCGGCGAGCGCCGCAAAGATCTTGGATACACATCGGGATAGCCATCGTCCTCTGCACTCCAAGACATATCTTATCTCCCCGCCATCACCATGCCTCCACGGCTGTCTGCGCTGTCCGCGCAGTTGCAGCGTCTTTCTCTCCAGATCTCGTCGCCCTTGTCCTTCTTGCTGCCCCAGCTGCAGCAGCAGAGCCGCAATGCGCACATCTTAGCCTCGCTCTCCGACACCCCCGGCGCCTACAACAAGAGGATTAGAAGAGGTCGAGGTCCTGCGTCGGGTAAGGGTAAGACCTCCGGCCGTGGTCACAAGGGTCAGAAGCAGCACGGCAAGGTGCCCGCTGGCTTCAATGGTGGTCAGACGCCGGACATCGTCGTCCACGGCGAGCGCGGCTTCAAGAACATGTACGCTGCCCATATCAAGGCAAACTCTTGCCAGAATGCCACGTTTTCCGTCACGAGACGTCTATTTTCTGTGTCTAACTGATCCGCGTTCGCAGATTCTCCCTCGACCTGGCCCCCGTCAACCTCGATCGCATCCAGGAATGGATTGACCAGGGCCGTATCGACCCGGCCCGCCCCATCACTGTCCGCGAGCTGGCCCAGTCCCGCTGCATTCACCAGGCTAAGGACGGAGTCAAGCTGCTCGCCCGCGGTGGAGAGAACGCCCTGAAACAGCCCATCAACATCATCGTCTCCCGGGCCTCCCAGTCCGCCATCGCCGCCGTCGAGGCCGCCGGAGGCTCCATCACCACACGGTTCTATACCCGCGCTGCGATCCATCGTATCCTTCGGAAGGAGACCCATCCGTTCGTCTCGATGGCCTGGACGGCCCAGAGCGGCAGCGAGGCGATCAACAAGGCCCTGGGCACAGAGGAGATCTCCGAGTCTAAGATCATGAAGGAGATGGGATTCCGGTATCGTCTGCCCGACCCGACGAACCGAAAGGACATCGAATATTACCGTGATCCCGCGCACAGAGGCTACCTCAGCCACCTGCTCAAGCCGATGGAGAGTCCCAGTCTGTTCTTCCGCTCTCCGGCGGACAGGAAGTCGACGGCGGGAGTCAAGAAGGAGAAGACGCTACCGGAGAACAGACTTTGGTAGGAGCAGCTATCCGGGTGATTTCGTTGTCTCGTCTCGTTCCATGCGTTCATGTATTATCATATTGGCCCTTTACTTTTTTGAGAAATGTAGGTATTACTCCACGACAATGCCATGTGACGTGTACCAACAGGAAAAAATCCCACTTACGAAGTTATGTCATTTAAACTCTGCTTCTAAAAATTCTACTTGTCAAAGCTGGACGTACGCAAGGCTACCTAATACCCACTGTAACAACTCTGCGGAGCCATGGGTACAACGATCAGCTCTCCAAGGAACATCAACAAACTTACCAGCCCCCCTCCTTGAGGACTGTCCTCGGTTCTGAACTAGGGCCTACAGTTTAGATGAATCTCCGAGAGCTGAACGGGACTGGCTAGCATATTCGGATACTTCTTTGTAACATGTATAGTATGCTACTGTTGTAATATTTTATTATTCTAGCGATCATGAGATCCTGTCGCACATCATGCAATCCACGGACACTCAAGATCCAGAGGTCTGAGAGAAAAATTGCAAACAAGATTTTCATGTTAAATAAACAAGAATAAATGAAAGAGGGAGAAGTCATACAGAAGACATCTGGAAACCAAAATCGATGGTTTAAAGTTCTATCAATGGCTATAATTCTTGGAATAGGGTACTTGTTAAATTCAATTGGAGGGGAGAAAGTGGGCTTGCATTCCTAAGGGTATGGAAGAAAATGAGCGGACTGAAGCAAGCAGCCAAAAAAGCCCCTCCAGGATGCTCTGGCGAAGTCGTCTGTCTATGCTTTTATACGACCTTCACTGAAGTGACAAAAAATTAAAACCCCGAGAGCCTACCGGGGCCCATTAAGGCTAGATAAAGGACTAGCAGTAGCAGAGCAGTAGAGCAGCAAATATAGGTGTAAGGATCTAGTATCCTCACATGCCTCCATGAGTACTACCCATAGTGCCTGTTGTCTGACATCCGCATCGAGAGAGAGTAGAAAAAAAAGTCAATGCCCCTGATCATGAGCGGTAATGGAATAATATTGGAGTATAATGAAGCGACTGAATATCAATGTCCCTGTGCTGTACGAGTCGTATTACAGTACAAAAGGGACCGGAAACCTGTCCAATCAATTGACTCGGAGGTAGACGTAGAAGACAAACGAAATCAGTAATCCACGCCAGATGAGACCTGGCAACGTCTCCAGATATGCCACCAATATATCGTGTAGATGGAAATCGAAAAATTCAGACAGAAAGCCGGTATCAGAGAAAAAAAAAACGCCATCCCTGCTACCACGCTGAACACCTATCGCTCAGCGTGCCATCAAGACCAGAACGAGAGGGGTTTCAACACAAAAATCGAGAGACGGACATGGGTATCTTTGATCGTCAACAGTGAAAAACAATAAGCGCCTGAAAATCGTAAAAAGCGCCTAAAACGATCATCGCCACCAAGTCCAAAATTATTCAAAGCCGGTTCCGAAACCATGCCACCCCGTACCACCGTGAGGTCCGCAAAAAAAATCATCCTTATACATATATTCATAACATGCAGATGTCCCACAACATGCGCAGAAGAAAAGAGTAATGAGCGCAAAGAAGAAAGAAGCGAAAAAAAAATCTAGAGCTTCCACGTTGTGTCATCTGGAGCCTCCGCGCTGTCGGAATATTCCCGCAACCATCGAGAGTTCAGAACGTCTCGAATAGTCCACCGCTTATCGGCATCCATCTCAAGGCAGCCCTTAATCAGCTCTAGAGCATCCTGGCGATCCTGAATATCCTCTGGATCCGTATCGCCTCCTAGAACAGCATCCCTATTCCAATGCCCGCCGAGGATGTTTGACTGGACCCGTGGAGAAAATGCATCTTGGAAGGGGCGTGAGCCGACGACGACTGAAAAAGCAACAACCCCGAATGCCCATATGTCCACCGCCGGATCTATGACACCACCGGGGGAGAGAAGCAGTTCGGGGGCGGCATACTCCAAACTCCCTGCAACGCTTGTGCTTGTGACAGAAGGGCCGATGTTCTTCGGGGGAGGACGGTCTGCTGCGTTGTCATACGGATCTAACGTGCCGCCTCCGTTATCCGTGTTCATCCACTCTGCCATCCCGAAATCACATAGAACGAGATTAAATGACTCTGTACCGTCGGGCGACTCCACCGGATCCAACAGGCAATTTTCAAGTTTGATGTCCCTGTGTACGATTCGAGCGTCTTCGTGCAAATACCGAATAGCAGATGCTAACTGGTAACAATATTTTTTCGCGAGCCGCATGTTGAGGCCGCGACGATTCGCACGAACCAAGTCAAAGAGGGTGCCGCCAATGGCGAGTTTGGTGAAACAAAACGTAGCGTAATCCGTTTCGTAGACAGCGTCAAGAGTAAGGACGTGAGGGTGGTTGAGATACCGCCAAATACGGACTTCATGGTCAAACTCCGCCTGGACTTGGTCGTTCTCCCTCTCGTTCTTCCCAACCACGTTCTTCCTAACAATCTTAACGGCCAGCCGTCTGGTTTCGCCAGTTTCCTCGACTTTAAATGCCTCCTTGACGGTACTGAACCCCCCATAACCTATCCGCTTGCCCAGGACATAATCTGTTCCAACCATCTGGCCCTCATCGTCAGGCTGCGGAGCGGGCTCTTCGCGACTACTCCACATGGATAGGAACGCGCTGGCTGGAGATTTGCCGCTCGAACCTGTCGATCGACGGGAGCGCTGACGCATTGAGCTCCGCAGGCTGCCATTTCGATCAAACGTATAGCTTCTGGGCTTAGTACCAAAAGGTGTCGATGCGCCACCAGACCATAAGTTTGGATCATCAAGTGAAGCTGACCGTTGTCCTGGTGGAGAAACAGGGAAAGGTGAAAACATATCTCTGGAGCCCTCTGGGGGAGTCCGCAACTCCTCCGTGAGGGGAGATGCAGTGGAAATCGAAGTAAGAGATGTGGGACGATCGAGCTCGGAGCTGAAAGAAACATCGTTCTCATGGCCTGACAACGAGCCGGCACGAGGATTTCCGGTCGGAAAATGGCGCTGCCTCTCTCGCCTCCCAGAACTAGAATGCAGGCCTCTGTCCCCGGCATCGTGATGTACTTCATCCGACCGAGACTCGGCTTTCCTCAGCGCAGATCGAATCGGAGGCCTATAGTACGCCTGATTTCTCATATTAGGCTTCCCAGGAGGCTCACCGATTGTATGGCGGCGGCCAGAATCGATGCTGACCTCGGGATTGAAGCTGATTGAGGGCTGTTTTGCCCGAAAGAAGCTATCGAGCGGCGAAGGTTGAACATCTTCCGGCTTGTGAGAGTAGCCGATGTCTTCTTGGTGGAGACTGGTCGTATGGTCATCATGACGAGGGACGGAAATTGGAGGCGTTTCGGTGTGTAGTTCATTCAATATACTGTCTCCATCAGTGTCGCGATCGTCAGCCCCCGGGCATTGCGAGATGTTGGCATAATCTCCGTCAATATAACTCCCATCCGTTCCTCTGCTTCCATGGTTGCGCGCCCAGCCGGGATTCTGCGAACGTTGGAAGGTTGTGTCGATCTTCAGACCTGTAAGAGCTTCTCTCTCAGCATGCGCCATGCCCTCGCAGAGAGCACGTAGACGCCAGCGAGATGGTAGTGCACATTCAGTTTAAGTATAGATTCGTTACGTGAACCGATTATCAATCAAGACGTTACAGTAAAGAGCGGTGGGTTAGGCAAGATGTGCTTGTTGTCTTGTGTTCTGGGGGGAGAGGTCGAGGATGGCGTTGGAGGGGAACCTGAGCCGAAAGTGATGATGTCGTCGACCTCGAGTCGAACTGTCGATCACTCCCGGAGTTGGCAGAACCAGTGGCCAATGAAGATGCTGGCAGAGTCCGGGATGAAAGCCAGATGGCAAGGGAAGAAGGGGAGGGATTGTTATACAGGACGTTGTCAGGATGGCGGGAGGAAGAGGGAGGAAAAGCAGCGGCGGGCGCCGACGAAAGGCGCGGAGAGCCGGCATTACAGAGCATGCCGATGGCGGCGAGGGGATCGCCCTCATCACGTGACGCCGCTAGCCCTCTACCCTTGCCCTGAGCCCTGGCTCTTGGCGGAGCTTGGCAGACTTGGCGTGGGGGTCAGCGCGGCTACTCAGGGGCTCCGCTTGCCGCGCGCAAGGGGCGCTTGTTTGGGGTCCATGGGGAGCAACACTCCTTTCGGATGTCCAACAGGTCGGGGCACCACGAGGATCTCGCAGGGCTCCAGATCGTTCGGAAGATAAACTCAGCATCTTGTCCCTTACGACGGCCCCGCGTTCGTCTTATCACTTTCGCGCTCCTTCTCTCCGGGATGCCCGTGTTGTAGGCTGTGTCCTGCCGCGTTGTCCTTACAGCTAGTCGACCGCCCGTCACCGTTCCCTCCGTCATTGCTTAACTACCCTCGTTTACTGACACCCTAGCCGCCGATCCTACTCGTTTTCCTTTCCTTCTTCAAGGGTTGACTTTCTATTTTCGTTCGAATACTTGCAAGAGGGCCAGTGTACCAGGTGTCATTGCGCCGTCATTGTTCTTCCTCGATGCTCCTGTCCTCCCCGTCGCTCCTTGTTGCGATCCTTGCTTCGCCTTCCCTTCGATTGTTTACACACTCCTTTAACGAGTCGCAACAATGACTAGGCCTCAGGTGGTCCGACACGGTACGGAGAGGAGTTTCAGCCCTTCCGCCTCCTACCATCGCTATTTGATCGATAGCACGAAGTTTATTTGCTGATGTGGAGATTATAGATACCATGGAGCTTCAGAACCACCAGACACCATCGGCTCAAGACCATGCCCGACAACCTACGCGTCCTGCCCCTCTGGGCAGCGGCCGGTCTGCGTCCCATCATGCGGAGCAGGATGCGCGAGGTGAGACGTCGCAGAGTCCCGATCGCCTGAACGTCGACGACCACGGAGTCGATATCTATGATGAACCGGAGGAGATGACCGCTGAGACCGGGACGAATGACGGTCAGAATGGACAGTACAGCAATGGCATGGGCACAGAGGAAGGAGAGCTCACAGATGGTGAGGGCGATGACATCCTTGATGATGATTTGATGGATAAGATCTCGAGTTCTCCCTCAATAGATGATGGTGGGTACCCTTCACCGATTGCGCAGCCTGTTCGCCTGAATTCCTTGACTCCAAAGTCACATTGTACCCGTCTGTTATCGGAACCTCTCGTTTTGGATGAAGACAGCAAGTCTTCATTCTTCTTTCCTTCGCCACCAAACTTTTCTTTGTTATTTTTGCCTGAACACCGCTCCCAATTGCGTGCGCATCGCCATGAGCGCGGATGCCACGCGAGCTATGACACTGAAGGTACAGTGGAGCAAAAGCAACAGGGCAATGCAAGGTCTCAAACCACCCCCTCCGGACCCGGAAGTAAGGGAATGAGTCGTTTTGCCGAAGATTTTGGAGAAGACACGGGTTCTAGCTCCGACAATGATCTGGATAGCATTCGTCTCTTTCTTCCCGTGGATGACCCGCTTCTGGACAACAGCTTCGACGATGTCGAAGATACACCATCGCCCTTGAAGTCTCTTTGTAAACTCAGAGAAAAATCACATGTCCCTTTTTGCGGTCCATCACCCTCAAATACCCTTAATGATGAAGATGACATTGAGCCAAGCCCTTCCTTTTCGGACGATCTGCCTTTTTTTGACACAGGCTGGGGAGGTCAGTGCTTACGAAAAACAGAGGACATCGATTTTGAGTTTGTGTATGCGCTGCATACCTTCGTCGCTACCGTCGAGGGACAAGCAAACGCAACGAAGGGAGATACAATGGTTCTCCTTGACGATAGTAACAGTTACTGGTGGCTTGTCCGAGTTGTAAAGGATGGAAGCATCGGTGAGTACGAGTTTCGCCTCCTTCACCGACACGACTAACACACGGTAGGTTACTTACCTGCTGAGCACATTGAGACTCCTACCGAAAGGTTGGCCCGGTTGAACAAGCACAGGAATATTGATGTACGCTGTCCACCGGTGATGTTGAAGCGTGTTCTAATGTCATTAGCTCTCTGCAACGATGCTTGGCGATAACCCGGAGAAGTCGAAAAATCCACTGAAAAAGGCAATGCGTCGGCGAAACACAAAGACTGTTACTTTTACATCGCCCACTTACTTTGAGGCGTCGGACATCGAGTACTCGACTGATGAAGAACAGGGCGAGGGAGAGTACCTTGATGACGAAGATGAGACATCCCGCGGGGAGACGCAGGATTTACAGGACGAGACCCACAATGAGAACATCGTTGTGGAACCTCTCAGGCCAAGACAACACAAGAGAACAGGAGAGTTTGAGACTGCACAGGAAAGAGAAGATCTTGACCGCGGAAGTCCGGAGAAGTACCAGACAGGTGAAGAGATATCCGACGGACAAGGTAAATTGTTGTTTCTGCTTGGGCGATAATTTGCTGACTTTCGTTCCAGCGGAGAATCCGGTCAGCAGATCCAGAAATGGAACCGTGCGGGATTCCTTCTTTAAAGATGACAGTGTCGAGACAAAGAAGATTTCCTTGACGCCTAACCTGCTTCGCGATGACTCTAACAATAACGGGCTCTCTAATGACACGAAAGAGGTAATCTTTCCTTGACTTGCTATTCATCCTCGAGCAGCGCTGACATGATCACTTAAAGAGCCGTGGTAGTCTCGAGGCAATTGACAAGGCTCTCCAACCGGATAAAGTCAAAGACGACAAGAGACGTAAAGAGAAGAAGCCAGGAATGCTCAGCGGTCTTTTCAAGAGGAAGGATAAAAAGAGCAAAGCATCGGAAGACGAGATTGAAGAAACCGAGAAATCTTCGGGAGAGTCATCCCGATCCTCGCCACAGCCGAAGACGTCGTCGGAGTCGTTGTCGCAGGAGTCTCGATCTTCGAAGCCTCAGGGACCGCAGCGGCAATCCAGCAAATTGCAGAAACAGCCCCCTGCTGAAATATCTGTACTGATGAAAGAGCAGCAAGAGGAACACACGGCTCAGAAGTCCCCCAACAATGGCAAAGATGAGCTGTCACCAACAAAGGAGGACTTCGGGTCATCCATCCGACAGGTCGTTTCTCCTCAAGGTGATGATGTCCCGCAGCCACTTCGCCTACGATCACCGGAAGTAACACGCGAAGCTGTTGCCTCTCCTCCATCGGAGAGATCGAAGGCCAGCACAGAGTCGTCTTCACCTGTTAAAATGAACCAGCCGACCGATTTCCAGGTCAGACAAACGGAAAATGCAAGCCGGCAAGACACGCAGTCCAGATCTGTAGTGTCTCCACCGCTACAGTTCCAGCAGAAGACGGTTATAGACAACCAAGAAGCATTGTCTGAATCTCCGGTCAATGTCTCACCATTAGACGCTCAAGGTCAAATGGGCCTGATGGGCGATGCGTCACCACAGGACGAGCCTCCTGTTTCCCCGTTATCTCCATCGTCGTCTCCCGAGCTAGTGGATGAGGGTGACCCCAAGCGCGACGATGGGACACCGGCGTCGACACCGTCTTCGTCAGCCAATACTCCCACATGGAGCGATGCTAGTCTGCGTTCTTATCTCGACGACGAGAATGATATTCGCGACCTGCTTATTATTGTGCACGACAAGTCGAACGTCCCTCCAGCTGGTCCGGACCATCCAATAACAGGTAGCCTTTTCAAAGAAGAAAGCAAGAGGCTCAAGGAAATGACGAGTCAACTCGATGAAATGCTGGCGAACTGGATATCACGCAAGCTTGAGAGTGCGACCCCTAAATAAACTGCCAAAATCCTCATTGGAAAGCCTCCTGTTAGGATCGGTATCGAATGCGTGGGATTCCAATTGGTGTACGTGTAGCATGGCATATCACAGCTCGACCAACTACTTTTCTCGGAGATCTGGGTCCATAGCGTCGCCGCGACCGTATGCATCTGCCTGCTCGCTACGTTCTGAACTAGTGTCTGTTCTCTTGCGCTCAGTCGTCTGTCATCACAAGTTTCACGATAAGAACGATCCAACGAAATCATCCGGTATATGAAGCCTTTCAAGCTTACGATGTGCTGGACGCGAGAGCTTCTTTTCTTTTGTTTCCACAGTTTTTATTGCCTTATTATGCAACACTTACTTTCTCTATTCCGGTGAGCAGAGCAATGGATGCAACCCGGCTAGCTGACCCCCCATCCCCCTTTCCCTTTCTTGTTTGCATGCATTCTCATTCTATACCGGGTCCACATGTCGGGATTCTGACCGCACGGGCCCCTGTCTTATTTCAATAACTTTCGGAGAGAACTGGCACGGCACGGCATGGCACAATATTGGTTTTCAGGCGTCTATTCTTTCAGTTACACATATTACCCGGAATACCCCCCCAAGGCTTATATATCGGTTCTTTTCTTCCCTTTCATATTTCTGGGTTATTAGGAGCGTTGATCTCCTCGCGGGGTCAAACGGTCAAGTTCTGGGATAAGTTAAATGTCAAACCAAGCCTGTGATTGCGTCAAAACTCCTCAGTCCTTTTCAGTGATCTGTAGCGAAGATTTATCGAGTTGACCGTATGTCCATCTGAGGTAAGGACCATCGAGTCTTCACCGCCAGGCCCCATTTCTGAGCTACTTGTCTGCATGCCTTTGGGCACCGCCTGCGTGATATCCGCAGATCTGCGTATCTCGACCGAGGTTGCAAATGCCGTTTGAATGCCCCCACAGCCTCTGGTGGATAGCTCGGATTGAAGTACGTATGCAGAGAACGCTGGCCGAACTGGGGATGCGGCTGCGAAATGACGACATTCGATGTCAGTAGTGACTGTGACTCAGATGTTGATCGGTATATCCCTATGACCAGGTGGACTGACGGTGTTGGCACGGAAGCGTCATCCTGCGGGTACCTGCTGCGCCACTCCAGCCACAACGGCGCGCGGCCTGACTGGGCTCCGCCACAGAGAGTGGCGCCGTCAGCCACGCCGACACGGGCCGGGTGGGTCATCCGCCCGTGGGCTGCGCGGGGCCCGATTTCCGCTCAGGGCCTTATATATCTCCCCCGTATCTTCACCTTTCCAAGCCACACCTCTTCTCTGTATCTCGATTTAGTCCTTCCTCATTCTTGGGCGGTCCAGCATCCAGAATATATTTTCTCATCATGTCTGATCCGTACAACTCATACCCTCATCATTATGCCCCCCCTGCCGGGCCAGGCTATCCGCCAAGCGGCCAATACTACGACCCGTCATACCAAGCCCAGCCGCAGCCGTACGGCGCATATCCACAGCAGCCTCCTACTCACGACTCGAACCATGCCTACCAACAACCTTACCAACCGCCAGTGCCATACCAGAGTCCACCGCAGCACGGTTACGGGGGCGGCCAGTTCGGCGCTTACGATGCCAGCAATCCGCAGGGCAACATGGGATACTAGTATGCTTTCGTCTTTCTTCACCTATACCTTTCTTCTCACAGAATACTAATATACTTCCCAGCGGCCAACCACCCGCCGACACCCGTGGCTACTCTCCATCTCCCAACCCACATCAACAATATCCCCACGACCCCAACAACCCCCATCATCAGCCGCAAGGCCCATACGGCGAAGGAGCTGCTCCCGCAGACCCGAACGCGGCCGAGGGTGAGCGTGGTCTAGGAAGCTCTCTGCTCGGAGCCGCCGCGGGCGGCTACCTCGGCCACAAGAAGAACCACGGCTTCCTTGGCGCAGTGGGCGGTGCGATCCTGGGTAATGTCATCGGCGACAAGATCAAGGACCGTAAACATCACGGCCACCACTCCTCCGGACATAGCAGCTATGGGGGAAGCTCGTATGGTGGTGGCAAGTGGTGAGATGATCTCCGATCTACGATCATGTCATCTGCACCGCAATGATTTCTGACTCCCTGTTGAACGGGGGTTACCGACTGCGCTATGTCTATACCTCTTAATATTGTCTACATGCATGCTGGTCATTTGATATGCATCGTTTTGTTATGAACTGGTCTGTTTGATGACTCTGGATTTTAATGATACGATCAGGGATATGGGGGTATCTGTTATGTCTTTCATCCACTGTATACCCTGTATATACCAGGTTGTTGGTCATGTCGATTGGGAAAGGCTAGATATATAGATACAAGTATATATATTTTTGCTTATAAATGAGAATTACTGTGCTCATCTACCAAACTCGTTTGATGGATTTTCAAAATAATGTGGACAGCAGGTCTTTCTATCTTTACCTCTGAACTGGGTGTGTCATAGTCTTAACTAGTCAATATTGTCAAAAAGGGTAACCAAGGCCATCTGGTACGTGGGACTAGCGTTTCACAAGTAATGAAGAAGCGGTCAAAGCAAACTCAAGCCAAGCCTTACTTACCTAGTTTTACTCCGTACTGCTCCCAAAAAAAGGCCCCAATGGATTCAGCAAAAAATGGTGCTTGACTTGAGCCACCACGCAGACCTGTTCACTGCGTTTCTTGCAAGTCTTTGGAACATATATGTAAAATCCTGATACCTATCCGTAATTGAGACGAACTGAATAGTTGGATAGCAGAACCGAGAAGTCATCCAGAATCTCTGGCGGTGGCTCTTGACTGAAAATCTCAAACGAATTGATTCCATATGATTATTTTGGTCTTGGGATAACGATAACGTCTCAACAAGATAAAAAAAAGTCAAAGAGCCGTTTAGCCGCATTTCTGATCCACTACTCAGCCAGCCAGAGCTATGAAAGTCTATATACAGCACTGTACATAGAAGAGCCAAGAGCCAGCCCAAGATACCCCACAGCATTGTTGGCACCTTGAACGATTTTTTTTTTGAACTATTGAACTATGGCATCCGATCAGATGTGCCTCTGTTGTTTTGGAAAGCTACATAACTTACCTAGGTAATCCAAGGTTGTGTTCAATTATCATTGGCCAAACGAATGTCTAGATTCGACCGGGAGCTAGTAACCTCGCAACTATTAAAGTCGTGGCTTGCATTAGTGTCTACACGTGTATTGATTGGGATTTTGTTTTCTGTATCCTATCTAAACTAACTTTCTAGACCTATCGGAGACTCCACATTTCTAGAGATGCAGACGTGGATCGTAGATCGCAGAAACAGATCAGATCTATCTACTTGTCTTTCTTTTCGTGATGTTGATTCGGATACTGGCATTTGGCTGATACCGGTATATATAAATTCTCAGGTCCCTCGCCTTAGGGCATTGCTCCTCTCCGTCATTCATTATTATTACTGTTGTTGATATTGTTCCAGTTACAGGTTTAGCTCTCGTGGAAGGCGTACCTAGCCTGGTGCCCAAGGACCGGTTGCTGGTGTTCAACGAAGCCGCTGTGTGAGTTCTTGGAGTGTCCGGTTCCCGATGAGCCGTACCCGTTCGAGAATGACACGGGTGGATTCGTTGACAACCTCTATCGGTTCAGGCGGCGGGCTATAGGGAACGTTCTGAAGCGCTTGCGAAGAGGCCCTGCTGCTGCTGTCTGGGTGTTGTTAGCTACCTTTGCGGCGGCGTGCCTGTATAAGTTCCGTGCTAGGTTTCAGATGCTGTTCGTAGAAGTGTGATGGCAGTGAAGAGTAGTAGTATCTCATTTGCGTCTTGAAGATAGATATAAACTGTATGATTATGAGATGATTATTATTATTATTATTATTCGCATACTGTGTACATACCTTTTATACTATTGCTTTGTAGTCTGCCTGTCGCTAGCTCTATGTAAGGAGCTTGGGAGCCGATGTTCAAGAAACTAGCAGTCTTGATTCGCTCGCACTATGTATAAAAGAACAATACGGCATAGTAAAATTTGAAGAAGCTGCTGACTGTCTAATAGATGATGTGAGCCAGGCCATAGTGATATCACAAGTTACGACTGAGGTGAAGATCCATTCCAGGCAGTTCGAAACAGGTGTGGTCTCAAGCAGCTTGTTCATCCAAAGAACCAACTACGCCGGAAACACATCGGTTCAAATTTATTTCTGGAACAAACCATCTCTGTGAATCTGACTACCGAGCACTATTTTGTCTATGGCTGGGCAGCAAGCTTTATAAGCGCTAAGGGAGGAGAGACGAGATCGGCATTCTTCGAGACCAAATCACCAAGTTCAATTGCCACCCCCTCGGAACTTGAAGTCATAAATATAGGTAGTTATCCAGCCACATCATACAAGTTGGTCACGCTAGTAATAATATTTCGGTTCCAGGCACCGACCGCGGAAGTGGTTGAAACGAACCACGCCAAGCGTCGAAACAGATATGACGCACATCTCGTTACAGAATCCACAGACTACCCATAGGACAAGGGACGACTTGCCACCTACCAACCTAGATACAGACGAGAGTCGACGGCGATACGCGATGTACTCCGTATCTCTTTGCTCAGTCCACTTGTCCTGGGAGACAAGCCATATCCTGATACAAGACGGTTTGGTAGGTAGGCAGCAGGGTTGTGATTCTCAACCCTGTCTAGGTACCAGGAGGCATCTACCACTCCGTTCTACTTCTGGACCTGTGCCCCTGCTTGCTTTCTTTTCTCGCGTTGCTTCTGTCCACTCTCGTCCTACGTTTCTATTTGGATTTTCTGTTTGCCAACGCTGACACATACCATGATGTATTGGACCTACATCGTTTGGCACTGATTCGTGCTGATCACTATGGAACTGCTTCTGCTGCCTGTCAACATTTCATTTCAATACTCCCTTGCTTCCTCATCGTCATGTTGATAAGATCCGGGATTATACCATCATTCGCTCAAAAATTGGCTTTTGTCCAACCCGGCCAGCCCGGGGATATAAGCTTTCTTTTCTCAGACGTTTGTCGTTAGAGACGACATGTTCTGCGTATCGAATTACTATATTCTAACTAGACACGGCCAGCTTTCTACCACAAGGGGTCCCTTCTCATCGCCTTGAACGATCAGGTGGGGAAGAGCTTGACTCGTTTTCACGGACTCGAGGCTCGAGCGTTGTGTTTGTGAGGCGTGTGCAGTACATACGGACTTGCGTCTTTCCTTGCGCGCTGGTCGACAGTTTTCCTTTAGTCGGGGGCTGATTCCCTCTTTCCGTGAAGTCCTTTGAGAGTTCGTTACTATGTGGAAGAAGCATCTTCTCTCCTTGCTCCTGCTATGCTCCTACTTGCAGGATACCGCAGCCGTCTCCCTCTCCCAATTCCAGGCCATATCTTCGTTCCCAGCCGCATGCACGGTTCTCTGGCTCTCGCAGATTCCAGGCTGCAGCCCCGATGACTTTAGAAATGGCAGGGCCTGCTCCTCCGCTTGTATTAGAGGATTGGAGGCCATGAGGAAGGCGATCAACGGTGCATGCATAGGGTCCAGAGCGCGCAAGGAGACATTGATCGGGTTATTTTTCCAGGGACTGGGGGTATCAAAACTCTGTCCCAATAATGTCGATTCCGATTCATCTACTCGGAGTGATGGTGAGGTGCAAACCACTGCAGTTTCGCAAACATCAATAGATCAGATGGAGACTACGACTACAGTCGCATCTACGACAGCGCAGCAAACTCAGACAGAGCCGCCTCCTCTTCCTCCTTTCTCGTCTTCTTCCCCACCACCAGCAGCGACAACTGCAACAACTTCCACATCCCAGTCTACCCAGTTGACAGAAGCCCCAGCGCCAGCTCCAGCAACTACATCTTCACCGCGGAAATCAGCCTCGACACTTCAAATCTCAATCAGCTCAGGTACAGCAACAGCGATGTCTACTGGAGCAGGTGTCGGGCCCGCGAGTCCAGCATCCTCAACATCATCAGCCTCGTCCGACTCTTCCTCCGCTTCTTCTTCATCTTCCTCTTCCTCATCTTCATCTTCGACAGGTATTCCTGCTGAGGCAACAAGAGGGTTTGGAGGGTTTGGCAACGCCTTTGATATCCTCGCTGGTGAATCATCGCGGGCGGAGAGATACTCACAGCGAGTTACAGCAGGTGTTGCGCTCGCTGCGGCGTGGGTTGCGGGCACAGTGTGGGGATGAGTCTGTCTTCCTCAAGGCCTTGACTCTAGATCCAATCTCCGTATCGGTTATCAGGAGACGCGACTAGGGTGTGTATATGATAGAAGGAGAGAGTTAGTTGGTTCTCTCCTGGGGTTTCATCTTATCAAGCTTATTGAACCGTCTGGGACGGACAATGCCATCCTGTACGCCCCTATCATCGCATGAGACTGATGAATGCCATCGGTTTGCTTCAGCACCATGTGAGGTTTCCACATAGAAAAATCTCGTTTGACATTTATGGCTGTAGACCAGCTCTGGTTCTTTTTCTTATTCCATTTTCCCTTCTTTTTGGGCCGGCTGGCTTTGGGCGGGAAGGGACTGGCCTCTTGGCTTGTGGAATAGGACGGGATAAGCACAGCAGCATACTGTGTACTGTCTGTACGGGGTATAGCGGACAGAATCCGAGCTTCTAATAGTCTAGCCAATGTCTTACAGATGGTACTCCGATGAGCACCTGCAGCCCCGGGACTTGCTGCTAGTCAACAGACTAGTCGAGCGGTCTGCAGATCAAGTTGACACGGGGGTAACCATTATTCTGAAGATAGCTGTTATCTTTCCGCACATGAACTACCTTATCTGTCTCTGAGAGTATGGACGGCATCTGAACCTGGAAGATGTAGAAATGGATCTCCGGAGACCCCTGACGCAGCGGTGGAGGGAGACGAGACAAGATCCGGGCGGAAGCTAGGATGATCCTTTCCCCGCCCGCGCCCGCTGGAGATCCTCTCTCCAGCTCTCGTCTGCGTCTCTCGCCCACCCGGCGCGTTGTGAGTCGTGGGAGATAGAGGCAGATGGCGCCTCATCCCGCGGCCTGCTGGAGCACGAGCAACCTATGAGACTGCTATCAGCATGACTCTTTTCTCTCGTGACCAGCGCACGCGGATCTCCCAGCTCGTCCCGATCGGCCGAGTTTGTGGGGAAGGGCCTCTAGTCTCGACGATCCGCGCAAGGAGGTTCGAGCCTTATCGCAGTCATGGCGATAAGCCCGTCCTGCTCTCGTCCGGCCCTGCGCCGCTCCGCCCAGGCGTGACTCCCACGCCCGGCCTCTCGGGGGGATCTTGCTTCTTCCTCCTCTTCCTCTTCATCCGGTCCTCTGTTTCTCAGATCAGATCGTACGAAGGCCTTCTTCGTACGTCTTCCCTTACATCCTTCCTTATCTTGCCTGTTATCTCCTATCTTACTGTGTTCGTCACAGTTGCTTCTCAGAAGCTCCGGACCTCGCTGTGCTTAGCTCAGTGCCCGGAGCAGCCATCTATCATCCGGGTTCTGACGAACGTTTGTCATCCTGTTGCTTGTAGAGGATGATAGTTGTCAGTTAATCAGATTCACCGTTCTCTTCTCCATCAACCGTGATCCGGCTGTGCTGTTATCAGCGTCCGCCCAGCCTCCCGTCAGCTGAGCCACACGGCCGCAGTCGCCCGGTCACGTCCACATTCAACCCCTCGAATCTGTATATATACGTCGTGCTGCTCGGGGATCAACGATATCGGTTGGTCCGATCAACTCAGGCCAGATAATGTCTCTCCTGTCGCCGCTGCCCACGGCCACTCCCTCAGTTCCCCAGCACTGTGAGCCTTCCTCGCAGCTACTGACCGCCATCTCTTCCCTCCTGCATACCTGCATTCCCACGAATCTCGCCCTCCTCTCCTCAGTCCTGGGCACTTTCAGCATTGTATCATGGCTTTTTGCACAGCTGCCTCAGATTTACAAGAACTACCGCCTCCAGTCGACATCCGGCCTGTCTATCTTCTTCCTGGTGGAATGGTGTATGGGTGACACTTCGAACCTCCTAGGGTCGATATTCTCGAAGCAGGCGACCTGGCAGATCATCATTGCCGCTTACTATGTCCTGGTGGACATCACGCTCGTGTTCCAGCACTTCTGGTATACGTACTACAAGGCCTGGCGGGAAAAAGGAAAGAA
The DNA here is from genome assembly GCF_041956765.1 of Thermoascus crustaceus. Lineage (NCBI taxonomy): Eukaryota > Fungi > Ascomycota > Eurotiomycetes > Eurotiales > Thermoascaceae > Thermoascus > Thermoascus crustaceus. The sequence continues at coordinate 965,938 of NW_027192536.1, read as the reverse complement.
TGGCCTTTACGGTACCGACCATGGAGATGGAGGATCGCACTTCGGGGACTCGCAGATCCTAGAAGGCGTCTCCTTCGTTTACGACGAGACTGTCCGGCAGCTAAACCCTTTCGCGGGGATGACCGATACAACTGAGCAGAAGGATGAAGGCACCCAGAAGACAAGACTGCCTGTTGATTCCGCGGAGAACCGCTCTATGTTCAATTCAAACGAGAACGAGAAGCCTGGCTCGTCCAAGCGTTGCGCAACCCGTACCAGGAGCGGAAGTAGTATACTACCGACTGTGTCGCCAAAGACTGTTCTCCTAGCATCGATGCTGTGTGCCGTGTTGGCAAATGCGTCCCCAACTCCTGGTTCCATAAGCGTGACAGCTTCAGACCAAGTGAAGGATGTCACGGGCACGGTCATCGAAATCGTAGGCAAGATACTCTCGTGGATGTCGACTGTCTTTTACCTCGGTTCGCGACTCCCACAGCTGTACAAGAACTACAAACGCAAGAGCACTGCGGGCCTCTCCCCGTTACTCTTCCTGGCTGCGTTCTCGGGCAACTTCTTCTACTCCGCCTCGCTCCTCGCCAACCCGAACGCGTGGCACGACCTCCCTCCGCATGGTGGCGGCGGCTGGGCCGATCACGGCGGAAACAACCGCATCGACTGGATCCAACGCACAATCCCTTTCTTCCTCGGAGCCGCTGGCGTCCTGGGCCTGGATTTCCTCGTGGTAGTGCAGTTCCTGATCTACGGCGATGGGCAGAAGGCGGTAGCGCAGCAGGCCGTTCAGGTCGTAGAGACGGTAGGGGACGAGGGAACATCGAGGCTGGGCGTTGTCCATAGCCGGTTGACGAAAGTCACCGGTTGGATGAGGGGCTGGATCCCGTCAGTTTCTCCGGAGCGGAGAGCTGCCCTGCAGGAGCAGGAGCGGCAGGCTCTGTTGACAGAGGAGCGGGATCGGGATAGATACGGTGCGGTTTAAGATATTCTGTTACACTTCTTTCATCCTATCGGGTCCAACTTCTTTAGAGAAGAGACAGGCATTTCCAGAATACGGGACACTCGTGCACATGCATATATTTAGCATTATGGCGAGATGAGAACCACTTACATTGTTTTCCCCTTACTCTTCGCTTTTCTTTTCGGGTTTGGTTCTTAGGGTACACCGTTGGCATGGCAAGTTATACTTGGCTGCAACTGCATCTGTGGACGGCGTTTTTTGTACTTGATTTCTTGTCCATTTATTTCTTCTGACAGCTTCATTTGAGAAACGGGGTCGCGATCAGCCACCCTACTTTTTTTGGATACGTCTCTTTCTGCCTTTGTCGCATCTGATCTAGATACACTATAGAGTCGTGTTGTCGGGCTCAGTCCTGACTGACTGGGAATAAGGTACTAAATAAATGGATCGTCACTGCCTAAACCGCCTCTTATAAATAATTCCTGGTCATACATGACATAACGTATGTGCATACACTTTTCTGTATGTACAGTACAGTACTACAGTACACAGAAGATATCCTCTCGCACAACGTGGAATTCTAGTCTACATCCACTCCCGTTGGTTACCAAGGTACGTTAGGTACCTAACCTTGCAACCGCACATACTTCCCAATCAGTCGGTACTGGTAGTCCTACCTACCTAGGTAGGTAGTACGGTACCGGTGCACCTGGGCAGGGAACAGTACACCGTGCAGAGTCCTGACCCACAACAATAACGCCAAAAGTCCAGAATGGGTCGAATATGCAAGGGCAGGGGCAGGGGCAGATATTGCAAGTTTTACATGGGAGTAACAGGAACATTTCAGGTTTAGTTTCTATCCCTGTCATCTCCATCTGCCGACACTGACAGGGTAGGTACCTAAGGTGACGTTAACTTCCCAAACCGGTTTCCATGACGTCAAGTATGTAACTGTACCAAAGTTCAACACGTGATTAAAAAAAGGTTCCAAATGAAAATAGAAAAAAACCCAAATGCAAGGGCAAGAAAATTAAAAAGCGTAAGTTAGAGTGCGTAAATACTTAAGAATGATATTCACAGACGATCTAATTATAAAAATGTATAAGTAATTACCATTACAGCCTAGCACTTTCCTCCCGATCCATCCCATCATTTCCAGTAGTAGTACTCCACTCACTCGCAGCAAGGAATCCCAAACTCTCTAAACCCATGGTCTGGATCGTCTTCAACCCTGCCAGCACTTGGAAAAGGCTGAAGTTCATAGTGCAGACGCGGTACGTACAAGTCTAATAGGGACATAGCGAATGGAACCGAAGAAAAAGAGAAGAGATGAAGCAACAGGGGTTGTTCAAAAATCAGAAGCGAGTTCAGACCGCACAGAACGCCAGTTGTGGTTGGTTTAAGGAGAACAGGTCCCGAGGTGTGAAAGGTTGGTCATCGTAGGCAAGCGTTTTTGTTCGGCATCAGCTAGGAATTTCATCACGTTTGAGAAGACTCCGTTCTCTCGAACGGCGTATGGTCGTTGAGGAATTGGCAATAGTGTATGCCTTGACAAAGGAGGACAAACATAAACCCACGCTCACGATGAGACATGGTAGCGAAAACTTATCAGCGGTGTGACCAGCATCAACCAAGCCCATTGAAATGACCCTTAGAACTCCAAGTCCTCATCATGAAATCAACTGGCCTCCACAGACGTGGACCAACATAGAAGCAAGCCATAAGACGAAGCAAGGCTGGCTGGTATGGAATCGTTGAGTACAGGGTGCGATCGCAGGCCTACCGCAAGGGCTGCTTCACGTCCTGCACTCCTCGTCGGATGACATCCTCCAACCGCCATCGTGGAGGGGTCTTCGATGCTCGTTGCCGACGGTACCACTCTCGTTCCATCTCTGGAGTCAGACCCTCAGGCGGAGGCAGAGCGCCACCCGCAATTCCGGTGGAGAACTTGAGCTGCAATACATTTCCGATCTCGTCGCAGGCTGTGAGCAGACGGTCCAGGTCCTCCTTTGTATGAGCTGCAGAAACGCAGAAACGAGCCCGCGACGAGACCAAGGGGGTGGCTGGGTAACCAACGACCACGACCGAGATCTTGCGCTTCAACATCTCATGCGAGAAGGCAGGCATCTTGGCAGGGTTGAAAAGAAGGAGAGGGATGATGGGCGAGTCATCGTGGCCATATACGATAAAACCAAGACGTTTCAAACCAAGACGGAGGTAACGAGAGTTGAACGCCAGTCGCTGCAATCTCTCCTCACCCTGACCGGGAACGAGTTCACCGCTGATGATACGGAGCGAAGTCGAGATCTGAGCGAGAATAGGTGGGGTAGGAGCTTCTCCGTAGATGACACCAGAGTTCGTCGCACGGAGCTTGTCGATCATCGCCTTATCACCAGCAACATAACCACCGTTCGCTCCGAACGACTTGGTAAGCGTTCCCATGAGAATGTCCACCTCAGCGGTGTCAATACCGAAGTAGTCACAGACACCACGCCCTCTGGGGCCAATGGCTCCGATGGAGTGAGCCTCATCGATGAACAGGTTAAACTTGTATTTCCTCTTCAGAGCAATGATGCCGGGAAGATTGCACATGGAACCCTCCATGGAGTAGAGACCCTCCACCACGACCAGAATCTTCTTCCATGGCCGGTGAGTACGGGGCTGGCCCTGAGAGATTGCCTCCCGAAGCTTCTCCTCCAACTGTTTCATGTCGTTGTGCTTGAACATACCAATCGAGGCACCTGACAGACGAGCTCCAAAACGGATAGATGCGTGGTTGAGTTCATCCGAGATAATCAAGCATCCCTTTCCGACCAAAGCGGGGAAGATGGTGGCATTGGTTCCGAAACCCATGGAGAAAACCATCGACGCCTCCTTGCCCACAAATTTGGCGACAAGGTCCTCAACTTCCAGATGAAGGTCTTGAGTACCGGCCTCAGCCCTGGTGCTGACTGCGCTGATTCCATACTTCTTGATCGTCTCCTCGACGGCATCCGCACACGGCCCCTCGGACTGGGCGAAACCCAGGTAATTGTAGGAGCTCATGTTCAGCGTATCCGTCGTGGTTCCCGTAAAGTGGAAATGTCTGTTGTGGTCATCGGTGGTGCGATCCAGCAACGTGATGTACCGTCCCGGAACGCCAGTGACAGGACGCTCGAAACAATCGTTGATACGGAGCTTGAGACGGCGAACGTAGAAACTGTCAAAGTCGCTATTCAACGCGCTGTACCCATTGCGGGGCTTCAGATGCCGGTAGTTTTCCTCACGGAAGCGCTTGCCAAAGAAGTCACGAACATGCCCAAAAGCAATTAAAATTAGGTAACTGATATAGGTAGTGAGAAGATAATAATAGGGCGGCTCGTCCATCACCGGATCAGGGAACACACCGCCGTGATGCCGGCTGGTGTATCGGTGACTGGGGTGACCCAGCGGACCGAATTGGGCCTGCTGCTTCGCGATACGGCGTGCCTCACCCGGTGAGGGTGGCTGAAAGAGCGTGGTTGGGGGTTCGTCCATGTTGGGATTGTCTGCAGTGGCCGTGGACAAAGAAATGGTCGGTAACGACAGTGATGCCGAACTAATCGGCGCGGTCGTGGTTCCGGAGTGGGTGTTCCCGCTGGCGGCTAGAAGCGAGGCGTGAGCGGTGGGGTTCTCGGCCTTGGACTTGGGAGAGGTCGAGAAGAGGTGGCTCAGACGGTTGGACTTGGACGTCGGAGCCTTGATGGGGATGCCGCCCTTTTCGGTGCTAGACGAAAAGGACGGCGAGGAGTTGGCGGGGGAGGAGGAGGAGTTGTTGGCGAAAGGGTTCGTAGGTCGACGAGGCATTGCAAGGTTCAACAATTGACTAGGAACTGAGGATCAAAGGGGCTCCCGGAGGAGGTGAGCGATGAGGACGGTTGAGAGATCGTCCTCTGCTCAATGTCGTCCACCGTCGGGGCAGGCACGAGACAGCGTTCGGCCTGTCTCCAGGCTGGCAACGGGAAAGCGGCGGACGAGCGATCCGTCTGTGATATCAGGATGTCAGTATCAAGAGGCTAGGAGACAGAAACATAGGGTGAGAGCCATGAGGGAAGGATTGTAACCTCGGGAGGAGGCCGCGCGGGGGGGATGACTCGAGGTCTCGAGCAGGTGACATACCTAGGAAATCCGAGGGAGCCGGCCGTGGTAGCGCAGAGCGCGTGCTGGACACTCTTAAGGGACAGGGCACAGAGCCCCGAGGAGAGACTCCGGTCAAAGAAGGAGTCACAGACAGCGCCTGGCAGCGAGATGGTGGGAGGGAGACGAGGCAATGGAGGAGAGAAAGGAAAAAAGAGACAGGCCTCGACGCAGAGAGAGGGAGAGAGAGCCGATGGAGGCTGGAAAAGGCCAGGATGTCGCGATACACGGCCGTACGTGTTCCGTACGGGGACAGACGGGAGACACGGGCGGTGAGGAGCAGCCGGTGTGTAAAACCGTCGTCACGTTGGGAAATTTTCTAGCGGCACTAGCCCCTGGACCCAGCAGGAAAGGGGTTCGCTCGTTATGTTGAGGGTGATCTGTCTCTTTGCCTCGAGATGAGATGGTGGCTAGCTGAGTACCGCGATGATCATGACCTCATGTCCAGGCCGTGCCCATGGTCGAGAACAACGGACAGCAGCAAAGCTACCGGCACAGCGGCCCTGATAATGCTGCCATCTTCGACCTAAGCCTCTACAAGCGGTTGCGAGGTGGTCCCCGACACGTATGTACACAGTAGACTCCGTTTCTGCGTCTGTCCCACAGAACTATTTAATATTAACTTCAAGGTATGCGTTCTCGTTCCTGATTCCGACCGGCACGGTCCGGGCATCAGGATGCTGGCGGCAGCCCGATCGTCGGTGCGGCGAACATCTCGCTGCAGGATGTGATGGCGGATCCTTTCCGCTTGGCGGGGCGCTGAACACTTCACTTTTCCTCGGTTGAGCATCGTAGGGCGTTGTCCAACTGATAAACGATAAAGGAGTCGGACCGTGTCCCGCGCTGTTTGGGGAAACCCAAATCTGGGGTTTGCTCTGGAGTTGGAGCAGAGCGGCTGCTGGAACTCTCTCTCGCGAGCATCTGGTCTTCTGCTCTCGCTGCTCTTCCAGCCTTCTATCAACCCCTCATAATTCCAATTAATACTGTACTATGTCTTCCATAAACCAGCCCGACGGTGATTCCACGGCCGTCAAGGAACTCTGGCGCCCCTCCTCCCCGCACGCAACACAGATCCATGACTTCAAGACCATCGTCAGCAAGAAGCATGGCATCCCCCTCAACGACTACAATGATCTCTGGCAATGGAGTGTATCCGAACCTGCCAAGTTCTGGGAGGAGATATGGCACTACACGGGCATCAAGGCGCATAAGCCTTACACCAAAGTAAGCAATCCCGTCGGGTCCCGACAGGCAGGCATCATGTTGGCTTCATAGAGACCTTGTGTGTTCGGTGTCACCCTTGCTCTCAATAGCTCCCCGTAACGAGACCTGGGGTATAGCAGTGACAATGTCTAATATTGTCCCAGGTTTTAGAGCCCGATGCTCCCCTCTTCCCCAGACCACATTTCTTCGAGGGGAGCCGCCTCAACTTTGCGGAGAACCTGCTTTACCCTGCCAGCAATCCAAGTGACGGCGGTATCGCTATAATCCAAGCCACGGAATCCGGCAGGGAGTTTGTGTCATGGAGAGAACTGCGTGAGCGGGTTAGACAATGTGCCAATGCGTTGAGAGAGGCTGGCGTGCAGACAGGAGACCGCGTCGCCGGCTTCATCGGCAACCACGCCAACACAGTGGTTGCGATGCTTGCGGCGACGTCAATAGGCGCATTGTGGACTGCCGTTTCACCGGACACTGGAGTACATGCAGTGTTGGAACGTCTCACACAGATCGAGCCCAAGGTCCTGTTTGCCGATAACGCCTCCCTATACAACGACAAAGTGCATGAGACGCACGGCAAGATCCGAGAGATGGTGGCCAAGCTGCCATCCCTACATCTTGTGGTCATCTGTGAAGCTCTCAGGTCCCACGTATTTGACCTGGCGGGGATTATACCGCATCAGGGAAGGGTGTGCTACTACGTGGATTTTCTGTCTTCGGTCCGTAATCCTACAGCACCTCTTCATTTCGAGTCTCTCGAACCAGACCACCCAGTCTACATCCTTTATTCATCCGGAACGACAGGCGCTCCCAAGCCAATTGTGCATGGGGCCCTGGGCACATTGTTGCAGCATAAGAAGGAGCATGTTCTCCACTGCGACATCCGTCCAGGAGACCGTCTGTTCTATTACACGACTACAACATGGATGATGTGGCACTGGCTAGTCTCCGGGCTGGCATCTGGAGCTACAATCGTCGTCTACGATGGGTCGCCCTTCCGACCACTGGATCCTGAAGGAGGAAAGGGGGAGATGGCCATGCCACGCCTCATTGATGAGCTTCAAATCACCCATTTTGGGACATCCGCAAAATACCTCTCGATGCTCGAGCAGGCTTCGCTGAACCCCCGGACGTATCCGCATAGACCAGTGACTCTACAAACGCTGCGAGCGATCTTCAGCACTGCCTCTCCACTAGCCCCTTCAACTTTTGAGTACGTCTACTCTTCTCTCCACCCAGATGTCATGCTTGGGTCTATCACGGGCGGCACGGACATCATTTCGCTCTTCGGAGCATGCTGCCCAATTCTGCCAGTCCACAAGGGCGAGATCCAGTGCCGGGGCCTAGGAATGGCCGTCTCTGTCTTTGACTATGCTGGAAATGACATCAGCTCCTCCAACGAACCCGGAGACCTCGTCTGTACGAAGCCATTCCCCGCCCAGCCTGTCATGTTTTGGCCGCCCGGCCCCGTCGGCATGGAGAAGTATCGCAAGAGCTACTTTGACGTCTTCGGGCCGGATGTGTGGCACCACGGTGACTTTGTCCGCATAAACCCACAGACCAGTGGCCTGGTCATGCTCGGCCGAAGTGACGGTGTCCTGAAGCCGGCAGGCGTCCGGTTCGGCAGTGCTGAGATCTACAATGTCGTCCTGAAGCATTTTGCTGACGAGGTTGAGGACTCATTGTGTGTGGGACGGAGACGCGAAGGCATCGATACTGACGAGACTGTCGTGCTCTTCGTGAAACTGGCTCCTCCCGCTGAGCCTTCAACCCCTATCTCCCAGGACCTGGTGGCCCGTATCCAGGCTGCGATCCGCAAGGAGCTTAGCCCGCGACATGTCCCCGGCATCGTGGATGCATGTCCAGAGATCCCTCTGACATCCAACGGGAAAAAGGTTGAAAACGTGGTCAAGCAGATCCTGTGCGGGCTGAATATCAAGACTGGGGCGAGTGTTGCGAATGCCGCTTGTCTGGACTGGTACCGCGCTTGGGCTGCGAATAATCCTTAACCAAGCTGCATGAACCTTTTCTTGCTCGGCAAATCTGTTGGATACAGGAAGCCGAGCAAGCCGCTGTTACAATAGAAGGCTGTTCTAGAAAAAGAACTTCTGATTGCGTTTTAGAAATGAGTTCCAACTGCCTGCAGTGAACCTGGCCAGTGCGGCGCACGGAACAACCACAGAACGTTAGTAAGAGACTTTCTAGATTCTCTCCTTGTATCACTGGAATTTCTACATTGTTGGACAGATCCTTATAGAGCTATCATATCGTAGTGATTTCTAGTCTGTATAGGCCTCGTCCATCATGTGCTTAGATAAGCTTATGCCAGGTCGGGCCGACTCTTTGCCGCTCCGCTCCGCGTGCTGGATGTGAATCTTGCTTTTTAGCAGCGTCGCCCACGGAGGAGACGGAACAGACAACGACGCACTCTCCTTCTGGCCGTCAAATACTTGTTCATACGAGAATGCGTCGCTCAGCCCTGCGGGCCGTCGAGTCTGCGAAGCCGCTCGTTCGAGCACCCCGCTCCGTGTCCAGGAGCTTTGCTACTGCCGCCGCGACCACGAGCAAGGTATGCAACGCCTTGATCTTTACCTCATTACAGACTCTGTCTGACTTTGCATGCGCATCTTAGGATCCAACCGAGCTTGACCAGATCACAACTCTCCCGAATGGCATTCGTGTCGCCACAGAATCCCTCCCCGGTCCTTTCTCCGGCGTTGGCGTTTACGTCGATGCGGGATCGCGCTATGAGGACGAGAGCCTCCGCGGCGTGAGCCACATCATGGACCGCCTGGCGTTCAAGTCCACCAAGTCGCGATCGGGAGATGAGATGCTCGAAGCGCTTGAGTCGCTGGGAGGAAACATTCAGTGTGCGTCGTCCCGCGAATCATTGATGTACCAGTCCGCCAGCTTCAATTCGACCGTGCCGACCACTCTGGGACTGCTGGCGGAGACGATCCGTGAGCCTCTCATCACGGAAGACGAGGTGCAACAGCAGCTGTTGACGGCTGAGTACGAAATCGGCGAGATCTGGGCCAAGCCGGAGCTCATCCTGCCGGAGCTGGTGCACATGGCGGGGTACAAGGACAACACGCTGGGAAATCCCCTTCTCTGTCCGCAGGAGAGACTGGGGGAAATCAACAAAGCAGTTGTGGAGAAATACCGACAAACCTTTTTCAGACCGGATCGGATCGTTGTTGCCTTTGCCGGTGTTCCTCACGACGAGGCCGTCAAGCTTACGGAGAAGTATTTCGGAGACATGAAGAAGAGCGAGGGCCCTGTTCTCTCAGGACACGGAATTGAGACTACACTTTCGGACTCAGAGTCAGTCACACGTGAAGGACAAGTGCCAACCGTGCCTCAGTTCACTCCCACGTCGACGACATCCTCTCCTGCCACCCCGCCGAATTCCCAATCGAAGATCCTGTCCAAGCTCCCGTTCCTTAAGAATCTCTCTACTTCTACAACCAAAAATGCCGCCGTTCAGCCACTTGACCCCACTCTACTCCAACCGTCCACACTAGACCTCAATCGCCCTGCCCACTACACCGGTGGGTTCCTATCACTTCCGCCGATCCCGCCCCCCGCGAACCCGATGCTTCCCCGCCTGAGCCACATCCACCTCGCCTTTGAAGCCCTTCCCATCTCATCCCCCGACATCTACGCTCTTGCGACCCTCCAAACCTTGCTTGGAGGAGGCGGATCGTTCTCTGCCGGCGGTCCCGGAAAGGGCATGTACTCCCGTCTGTACACGAACGTGCTGAACCAGCACGGCTGGGTTGAGAGCTGCATCGCCTTCAACCACAGCTACACGGACAGCGGACTCTTCGGCATCTCAGCATCGTGCAGTCCTACCCGGACGACGCAGATGCTTGAAGTCATGTGCCGCGAGCTGCAGGCGTTGACCCTGGACTCCGGCTACTCCTCTCTGCAGCCGCAGGAGGTCAACCGCGCCAAGAACCAGCTGCGCTCGTCGCTCCTGATGAACCTCGAGTCGCGGATGGTCGAGCTCGAGGATCTGGGCCGCCAAGTACAGGTGCACGGCCGCAAGGTCGCGGTCAAGGAGATGTGCGAGAAGATCGAGGCCCTGACCGTGGATGATTTGCGACGTGTCGCCAAGCAGGTCTTCGGTGGTCACGTCCACAACAAGGGACAGGGCACGGGCAAGCCCACCGTCGTGCTGCAGGAGGGTGAGCTCGAGGGGTACAAGCTGCGGCCGTTCCCGTGGGAGGAGATCCAGGAGCGGATAGCGAGGTGGCAACTGGGAAGGAGGTAAATACGATGTGCAATAGCAACAAGTTGCTAATATTTTTCTATTTAAAACCTTAGTGTTCCATTGTACGATATAGATCTTAAGAGAGACGATGCTATTTTGATCTGTGGGGTGATCGGATGATAAGTCGTGCGCAGTCCTGTACTCGTGTCGATAGCCGATGTTATGACCATATATATGATATAAATATTACCTATTCTCATCTCATTTAACCGTCTTTCAACCATCTATTTCAAAAACAGCTTCTATTGAACAATGTGCAAAGACGTGTCGTTGAGCAGGCAGGCTTTTCGCGCGCTCAAGGCGCCACACGTGGGTGTTGTGAAGCTTCACCATACAAAGCGACCAACACACATGGAAATAAACAAATGGCCGTCCATATCTGCCGTCCATTTTTTGCATACCAATGTTGCACCCCGCTGTCTATGCTGTTCGTCCCTTCGGTGAGGTCATATTCGCGAGATCCCGGAACGTCCAAGCTCCCTGCCGCTTTTGGACCCCTAGGCGGTGTCCGTCCCGGCAAAAAAGTTGGAAACGATCTGAACCTCGACTTGCGCAACACCCTCCATCTTGCCAACCCCAACGACAACCCGACGGAAACTGTACTCCCAGTACTCCCATTGTGTACTTCTAGGCAGTGGGAAATTTTTATTTAATTTTTTATCTACCTGTCTTAGTTTATTGTATTTCTTTTTTAATACGACACTGCCAAAATGGTCAAGCTCACTGAGGTCGAGGACGAGCACTTCAACAAGGAGAAGCCTACTCCTTCGAAGAACGACGTTCTTCTTGCCTCTGAGGATGAGGATGATGACTTCACCGACACCGGTGAGTATCCTAGTTTCTAGTTACGAATGAGCATGGTTCTTTGCAGCACTGTTGGTTATGGTCCGGTCTTGTCAAGAATTTGCGGACAGGACTGGATAAAAGCACACGAGCTGTCTGCAGTTGAATCAAAGATATTAACCTTCAATCGATCAATAAATTCCATTGAGAAAACCTCGACTAACAAAGAACCCCGATGATATGAAATAGAATCCGAAATCTCCACCGACTCCGCCATCGACATTGAGCACGAGACACTCTACGAACGTATCGCCGCCCTGAAGGATATCGTTCCCCCAGCCACACGGCGCCGGGTCACCAGCACCGTCTCGTTGCTGACCTCGTTCACCAAGTCGACGATCCGCTTTAGCGGCAAGGCGCTGTGGATCCTCAGCACGAGCGCCTTCCTGCTGGGTGTGCCCTGGGCGCTGGCCTACGCTGAGGAGGAGCAGTACATCCAGATGGAGCGCGAGCAGGGCATGATTCGGGGGGCTAATGAGGTTCGTTCTTCGCGTTCTCCTCATTCCAACTTTGGTTTGAATGTGCATCATTAAGCCTGTTCATGTTTGATCCGTTCCCCCCCCCCCTTCTTTTTCCCCACTTGAAAGAGAAAACTTGTGCAAATTCATGAGAAGGGGAAATTTTGCACTTTGCCCCCTGCTGCTGCCGCTCTGTCTGCGAAGTTTTCAAGTGGACAATGCTTTACACCATCGGAGAAAACGAAAAGTTACAGGCTGACGTGCATACCCGCCCTGCAGATGCTCACTCCTGGCGTCACCCCGGAGGAGAACAAGCAGGGCAGCCAGCCTGCTCTGTAAATGGTTCCCCCGCCGCCGTAAGGGAGGAAGGTTGAAACGACGGAAAACTCAGAATCGCTATCTTGATCTCTATCTTGAGCTACCACTCGCACGACGAGATGTGATACATGATGTCATGTTTTTTGGGATTTCGAACGGAGAAGCTCAATGTCTCGCAAAAAAAGATATCTTGCGAAATTGGACGAGCACCAGCTGGGTTCATGTGTAGACGAGGTATGACATGGGGCTCTACAGGATCAAGATAGGGATCTGCCTTCACCTTCCCGGAGTAAAACCTTGGATATGGGGTCACTCGGTGATGGTGACGGTAGGCAGGCAGCCGTCGACTGGACTTGATAGGCTGGGCTGGGTTCTCCGCGTGTTGCTTCCATTTATCTTCCTATTATTTCTTTCCCCTCTCACGCTCATCCAAAATCTTGCTTCAGGCGGATTTGTGTACTTGTACTACGGTTTATAACTTGTGTTCTTATTTCTTTTCCTGTCATGTTATGTCCACATAAATGGATTCTGGATGGTTTTTCTCGAGTTGTATTGATTTGATACTCAGGACAGATGACGCTACTGTATGGGAAACAAGAGATTCTTCACACCATGAGGTGTGTTGTAATTGATCGGTGGGCTCCAGGCACAACATCTTCTTCCATGGGTATATCTCAATACCTACTGAGCGCTGGCCTACATCTGCAGAGCAATCGGAGAAACCTAAACTCTATCAGCTTCATCCCATCCATCATGGCAAACCACATAAGAACAAGGGGCAACGGAAGACTTACATCCTCAATCCACAACTCACCCTCCCCAAACTCCCTCTTCCAACGCCCGAGAACCTCCTCCCGTCTAACACCAGGCGGTCCCGGATTCTCCTCTTTCATGAGCATCCCCTTCCACCAGTACGTTGTCCTTCCCGGCTCCGCTTTCAACTCCCCGGATCGATACGCCCTCAGCACGGCGGCGATGTTCGCTTTGTCGTGGGCGTTGAGATCCGGGTTGGGGGCGCTGATGTCTCGCAGTCTGAGGATCTGGTAGTAGGTGAGGGGGGAGAGGTGGGGTGGTTCGGAGGGGGGAACTCTGTGTGATAATCGTACAAAATGAGTAAGGAGGTTTTGGTCTTTTGGCCATTGAAGAATGTGGTAGGTGGGTGGAAAGGTATGAGGTGGTAGGTAAGGAAAGCATAACAATAACATACACAGGCCCCTCCGGCGAATCCTCTATCCGCCGAATCATTTTCTGACCCGCTTGTACCAGGTCTGGACGGTTACGGGGATGCCAGGAGTCGATGATGTGCTGGGCTTTATCCAGTTGTTCCTGTCTGGATCTGTTGTTTTTCTCGTTTTGTTAGATACGGCTATCCAATTTCCTGCTATATGTATGGCGGTGGAATAGGGTTATAATAAGTGTGATGGTTTACGTACTTCCTATACCCGTCCGGATCCCACAGTGCTCGGTAGACGAAGTGCTTGTCGTATTTGTTCCAGGTGGCTTCGCTCGACTTAGATGGCTTGGACTTGGACTTGAGCTTGGGTTTGTGGTTCAGCTTCCATAGCTAAGTACCTAGGTAGGTGTTGTACGGTAGTAAGTGCGGTAGTGGAGGTGAATAGGGAGGAGGGCCTCAAGACATTAATGGAATGGCGCTTCTGATTCGTCAATAGATAGTAATCAAATCAAACAAAGCCCAGGATGTATAAGGTATAATAATAACTGTGGTGTCGTACAGTAAGTAGGTAGCATGTAACGTAATCAATCACCGAGCGAAACAGATCACCGAGCGAAACACCCACCAACGCCATTGTTATTAGATATCTAATTATCTCACTACACCACCCCTAAATTGAAGCTATTTACATGTAAAATAATTGCCTATTTACTAGGGCAGCTGACCCTAGTATGACCTTGAATATTACAGTTGCTGCACCGCGGTGGTGCACGTCTTCTAGGCTGCATATCAGCTTGGTCAGCTGCCTCTGCCTGCAATTCTGCAGCTTGCTGAGCAAGCTGTTGGCCTTCTTCAGCAGTTAAAATCCCCCAGTAGCAATATAGGATCTAGCTGTCTCTTGCTTGCGTTTTTGACATTGATTGG
>NW_027192536.1:941926-950078 GCF_041956765.1 Thermoascus crustaceus | reverse complement strand
TGTCGCGTAGTTTGGTGGGGTGTTTCGCTCGGTGATCTGTTTCGCTCGGTGATTGATTACGTTATATTTCAAGAACATCTTACTCATCCTACTGAAAAGAGCACAGAGGTAACTCCTTCTCGAGTCTGTGCCCCGGACCCAAGTTGCGGAGGAGGAAGGGGTCTTCCAGGAACAAGGCAGCAATTCTGTGAAATCGTGAAGTCATCACGATCAATGACGAAGATGGATGAAGTTTCAAATTCTAAGAGGTGGGCGGGGAGGGCTTGGCGTAGGCTTCCCACATTTACAGAAAGAAGAAGCATTTTTGCAAACTTGAAGAAGACAGGTGAACACCTCGGGCGGACTTTAGCACATCATATCATGTTTAGTGAATCGGTACTGTGCTCAGAGAGAGATTGTGTCCTGGGATGCTATCAAGGCTCTCCGAGAAACTGAGCTAGCTCTATGAGCATGCTTTAGTATCAAAGGGGCCACAATCGTAAGAAGAAGGGGGAGGTCAAGGGTCGTAGAAAGCCGTTAAGCAGTTATAGCGGTACACGTCAGGTAGGAATCAGTTCATTGTCATATATACGGGATGAGAGACGTCTCTACCTGTCTGCACTGTACATACTACAGAAAGACTGTCGGGTCCAAGTGTAGAACTCTGTAAAGAGTTCAACGGATAAAGTTAGTAATTAGACCATGTTGCGCGTTGCTTTTCTTTCCTGTTTGTTCATTGTGCTCGTTCAATCTGCCGACTAATTAAACTAAGACGCATATGCACTCAGTGCACTGGTAAAAAAGGGTCAATCCAAGGGTATCACTCATTAAAAGCTTACTGTACTGTACAGCGGATAAAGCAAAGTCGTGATCATAAATCAAAATAATCGTAATGATATGGCACAATGTGAAGAAATCAAATCCAATAGAGGAACCGCTACCTCTGCCAACTCGTCGCCAGATCAGCTCTGGGTGCTTCCAAGAAAACGATTTGGATATACCTGCTAAGCAGGGCAGCAGGAACTACCAACGAGCCTCCTAAGCAGTCGTTAGTACATTTCTACACAAAAATAATCCATGCACAGGAGGAAAGGGTGTAGGGGAGACCTACCTTCACCTCCCGTGCCGCCTTCAGAGTGATGTGGAAATCGCGCCACAGTTTCTGGACTTCGCCGCTTTCGACCATCATGTCGACAACCTCGTTGGCGTACTTGGTCTGCCGCTTCTGGCTCCAGTGGCTGCGCTCGAGGATCCTGGCGTCTGAGAAGACGCCCTGACGGGTGAGATAGTCGATGACCCACTCGTTGAGGTGGAATCGCCAGTGGATGAGCGTGTGAGCCATCGTCGCTTTGGCTTTACAGTGCCTGGAACAAGTAATATATAGTCAGCCTTTGTAGATGGTATGGAGCTTGTAGAATGTTTAGTTCGACTCACCTCCCCAGGAAGAACCGGGTATTCTCATCCGGTATGGGGTAGCCGTCCCTGTCCCGATCCATTGTGTCCTCACGCTCCGACTCCTCGTCGCTCTCATCCTCGGAGAGAGGCTCGAGATTATCCAGAGAGTAAGGCTTGCCATAGAGCTTGATGTCGAACGAGGCAGGATGGCCGGACTTGTTGCAGGCGTCACATACATGACCTTCTGTTATTGGGAAAAGAGTAACTTCGATCTGCGGCCGCGCCATGAGAGCTCTACGAAAGTCGCTATTCCAAGCAGGAGAGATGAGCTGAGAACCTGTTCGTCCCCTCACCTCATCTTCCAGCTTCATAAAAGCGGTTTGATAGACGGCGTCCTGTCGGGGGAAGGCTGGGTTAAGTTTGTTGTGCACCATCCATTCCACCACGTCTCTGAAGTATTCTTTGGGCAATTTATATCTGTGCCTCGTGAATTCGAATGGCATATCGTAGAGGTCAGTCGGTGCCCCAATCTCTCCGTCGTCATCCTGCAGTACGAAGTCATCTTCATAGCGGTCCAGGTCCTCGTTATCAGGAACAGCTGATTCAACATCACTGCTTTCAGCCCCCTTTGAGGATTCGCCGTCAAGGTCTTGCCTCACGGATTGGATTTCGTTATCCTCTGAACCCTCAGGCTTAGCTTCAGCCTCAACGTCAGATTCAGTGATGCTTTTTGCTCTTTCGCCCGCACGCCTGCGACGTAATACCTCCAATTGTTTCAGTCTCCTGATCCTGGTAGAATCTGCCAGCCGGCCACGAGTGCGCGTCTTTGTTACAGCTAGTAAGATGTCAGCATGCGAGTTCTGGACGGATAAAGCAGTATACCGCACCGGAATCTTGCAGAGCTTTGAGATCCTCCTCTAGATCAAGTCTATCCTGTTCTAAAGTTTGACGCGGTGTACGAGGGACTTCCGAGCCACTATCTCTCCTCCTTCGTTTTGCGGGAGATGTCACGACTATATCACTGTCCGATTCTTCTGAATCGTCCTTGACGACGAATACCGTATTGGCAGCAGCCCCTCGTTTTAACCTTCGAGAAGTAGGACGGGTGACTATTTCATCCGCGCCGCTTGTTTCTGGAGAGCCCAGATCTGACAGGTGGAGACCTGAAGATCGTGCCCGTTTCCTGGGTGAGGAACGAGTGGCATCTTCGGATGCTCTGGCAGCCGATCTTGGCTTTTCCAAATCCGACTCTTCGTCATCCACCCGGTTTGGCGCCCGGCGAGACCGGAGGTTCCTTGTTGGAGAAAACTCTTCCTTAATTGGTTTCTCTTGAGGTGCCCTCCGTTGGTTTGGAGGTACAACCGAATCGCTATCTGAGCTGCTTCCGTTCTCAGTGACAAAGACTGCTTTCGGTCTTTGGCGCCTGTTTGGAACATGAATAGTATCTTCATCAGATGATACATGTTCAACCTTGATGCTCCTGGAGGGAATGGGACACGGGCTGGAGGCTTCAGATAGCTTCATGTTATTTTCGCTTGCCTCCGTCTTGATTTGCTCTCAAACCCGCAATGTCAGCTTAAACGTTCATGGAAAATGCTAGCCAGTAATATGCTTACGTTCATCTTCAGTGGTTTTCACATGAGAGGATTTTCCGGGAGTTGAAAGTACGGCAGAAGAGCTACTGTCCGCAGGTGAAGGTGACGAGCGGCGCGCTTTGCGTTCGAAGGAGGGGTAGTCATCTATTCGCAGCCGTCCCCGGCTGACCGATGCTCTGGATGGATGTTCATATCGGACATTGGCCAGGCGATGCGCACTGCCTCCAGGACTGTGCTCGATACCGGGCGATGAGGACGCTATCGGAGTAAATGCAAGGCGCGTCTGCTTTACTTTGCCATACGTGCGGGGCATGATGAATGTGCGACAAGTTCAGACACTTTGGCGTCGCAAGGGCTTAAATGGAATTATTTCATCCCATACGCGGAATGCAGTCAAAATGACAGGATAAAGTCGAGATGGCTCTTATATGACAAGAAAGAATGAATGAAGCTGAACTTCCGTCACTATCGTCTCGTGCTCCGCCCGAGGCTTCGCGTCATGATTCACGCTCCACGCTTCACGAGAACACGTGACTCCAACATAGTTCCCATAGATCTATGACTGGTAGAACATAACTCTGAACCGTTGATAGCACGTCAAGCAATGGGTCAGGATGGAATTCCTATGTTACTGCTGACATAGATACTTAGGTTACAAGGTTCCCTCTCCACAGGCTACCTGCATTATATGGCCTATTTCCAAACGCAGTACAATAGGTACTGTGCCATATCTTTTGTCACCTCTTCCCCTGCTATTTACTGTCTTGGCAGATTGCTATTCAATAGCCACATGAGTTTTTATTTTAATTTGGAGGAAGGAAGTCAATAGTACCAGGCTCAAGACTGAGATTGGCAGTGGGGAATAGAGAGAGATAAGAAAAGGAGACAAATATCAATGGAAAGTATGTACAGTACAGTGGGCCCTGTTATGGCACAGCCTAGGAATCTCCGATAAGACAGTGAGGGGGAGAATCTATCACGTGACAATGGATCAAGAGCGATGGCCATGATCCATCAGGGCCTTTGATCCGTCCGACCTCTTGATCCAACCTGACCCTTGATCCATCCATGGTCATGATCCACCAGATGGGTATTTCTGAAGCAGAGTTCAACATGTATATAAGACACTCCTTAACCATGGGGATTAGGACCCTGTGGTCAACTCAAATAGCAATCCTAGTGGTGACATTGCTAGTAACAGCTTATTATCTATCTTTTCCCTTGTCTTCTGTCCTTCAAGATAAACCCAACAATCCCCTGCCTAAGAAGTCTTAGGCCCGTCATTACACTTTGACCACCTTTCTTGCAGAAGGCAAGCAGGAAAAGAAGCAAGAATGGAGAACATCACCTTCCAGGAGATGATGCAAACCCTTAGGGAGTTGCAGAACCATGTTAGCAGGCTGGAAGGCCAACTGCAAGAACAGACCAGTGAGAATACCTCCCTCAGAGAACAGGTTAATCAGCTGCAGGACAAGCTACAAAACCAGATCAATGGGAACAGTCAACTCCACAAACAAATCCACCTATTGGGACAGCAGGCTGGGGCAAGCACCAGTCATGTATCAAATCTTGCAACTCAGGACCCCATTGACCATGAGGTCAACTCCAAAACCAAGATTGCGAAACCTGACCTCTACTATGGTGACTGAAAAAAGCTGCAGATATTCATCTCCCAGTTGGAGCTCTATTTTTTCTTCAACCCCCACAAATTCCCAAATGAAGAAAGAAAGATCATGTTTGCAGCAATCTACCTATGAAGCACTGCAGCTCAGTGGTTTGACCCCTACCTGAAGGATCACCTAGAAAGATCACCAGAATGACAATGAGCTGAAACCACTGAAACTTTCAACAGCTTCAATGTGTTCTTAAACCAGATTAAACAGAATTTTGGGGACTTGGATGAGGTAAAGAAGGCCACCAGAACTATCATGTCCATCCAGCAGAGGATGTTGGTCACCAACTACACCACTGAGTTCTAACAAGCAGCGGCATTCCTTGGAGACTGGTCAGAATGAGCACTCATGGAGCATTACTATTGAGGACTAAAGGAGGTCAAGAATGGGCTCCTTGCAGCAGAGGAACCAACTGACCTCAACAATCTGATACTTGATTGATAACTGACTTTTTGAGTGACAGACTGAGCAACAACAATTCAATCCTTTTCAGCAAACTCCTTGACACACAGGGAATGGAGATGATGCCATGGAACTAGATAATGTGACCAGAAAAGAACAAAACACACAGGGAGCAACAAACAGGTGATCTAGGGGGCCTAACCCCAATTGGACAGATGAACAGAAGAAGTGCTACAAGCAGAAGCTGTGCATCCACTGCAGAAAAAATGACCATATGGGTTGGAAATGCCCAGATAGGGAACAAGACAACCAGAAACAAATATCAGTCACAGAAAAGAACAGGCATGCTGAAATCCCATGGACCATCTGCTATAATAACAACTGCCCTGATCATTACACCTCCAAGAATGCAACAGGATGGTTCCCAAGGAACCCCAGGAAGTCAAAAAACTAGAAGACCCTGCCAGTGTGGGACCCTTGCAGGAGTCTTAGTCTAGGTCCCTGAATCCAGCTATAAGTGTATGATACAGAACAACACTCAACAGAATGGACTTATTGAAACAATTGGTAATCACTGTCAGGATCAATGGGAAGAAAGCAAGGGCCATAATTGACAGTGAAGCCATGGGAAATTTTATCAGCAACACATTTGTTACCAGGAACAGGATCCCCTTCACAGGAAAGAAGGAACCATATCAGTTATCTACAGTTGATGGATCAGCCAGCAGCTATGGAGGAGGATGGGTACAGATGGAGACTGACCAATCTTCCTTGAGAATTGGACAACATAAGGAAAGAATCAATCTTGATATCACACAGATGCCAGGACACAACATAATCCTAGGAATACCTTGGTTGAAGATGCATAACCCACAGATAGATTGGGCAACAGGAAGAGTGCAACTGGCAGAGAAACCTAACAGAGATGTAAGGCCTGAAGGGCAACCTGAGGGAAAAAAGGAACAGCCAGTGAAAATCAAAGAGATCTCTAGGAATGCAATAGTGCAAATATGGAAAAGGGGAGAACAAGTAGAAGTCTTGTACCTCATCCTTATATCAGAATTGATGATTAGATCCATAGAACAGAGAAAGGACCAACCACCCCTGAAAGAAATGGAAGCAGTCCCAAAGGAATACTGGGACTTTGAAGAAGTTTTCAAGGAACAAGGCAGAGGACAACTGCCAGAACATCAGCCTTGGGATCATAAGATACCCCTGAAACCCAGAACACAATCAGTGTTCAAACCCATTTATCCACTCTCAGAAAAGGTGTATGAGGTGCTGCAAGAGTATATTGAGAAAAATCTGGAATAGGGATATATCCAGCATTCCACCTCACCTGCTGGGTATCCAATCTTGTTTATTCCAAAGAAGAATGGGAAACTCTGACTCTGTGTGGATTACCACCAACTCAATAATATCACCATCAAGAACTGCTATCCCTTACTGCTCATCTCTGAGCTACAGGACAGATTGCAGAAAGTGAAGTACTTCACCAAGTTGGACCTTAGAGAAGGATATTACCTGGTACACATGAAAGAAGGGGAAGAATGGAAGACTGCTTTTAGGACCCAACTAGGACATTTTGAATACACAGTTATGCCATTTGGTCTTACCAATGCACCTGCTACATTTCAGAGCCTGGTTAACAATACCCTACAAAGATACCTGGATGTCTTTTGCATGGCCTATCTAGATAACATCCTCATTTACTCAGAGACCTTGGAAGAACACAGGCAGCATATGTGAAAGGTTTTGGAAGCCCTGAAGGAAAAGAAACTTTCAGTTGTGCCAGAAAAGTGTAAATAACACATCCAGAGGACAGAGTTTCTTAGCTTTATAATCTCTCCAGGACATGTTGAAATGAATAAGGGAAAAGTTGCAGCCATCCAGGGACAGCCCACATCAACAACAGTTAAAGAGACATAGGCCTTTCTTGGATTTGCCAACTTCTATCAAAAGTTCATATGGAACTACTCCAAGATTGTGGAATCTTTGATGAAGCTTACCCAGAAGGACCAGAAGTTTGAATGGGGAAATGAGCAGCAGAAGGCATTTGATCTTCTCAAGCAAAAGTTTTGTGAAGCACTGGTCTTGGGAATCTTTGACCCAGAGAAGCCTATCTTCATGGAAACAGATGCTTCAGGCTTTGCCATAGGAGCATGCATCAACCAACCCAATAAGCAGGGATGATTGCATCCAATTGCCTTTTATTTGTGAAAGATGACCCCACCAGAACTGAATTATGACATCCATGACAAAGAACTTTTAGCCATCATAGTGGCAGTGCAAGAATGGCAACATTACCTGGAAGGGGTGAAGCACCAAGTTGTGATATATTGTGATCACAAGAACCTGGCATACTTCACCACCACCAAAGAATTAACCTGAAGACAGGTCAGGTGGGTGGAAGAGTTAGCCCCCTATGATATCAAGATCACCTACTGGAAAGGCTCAGAGAACGCCTGAGCAGATGCGCTCAGCTGAAGACCAGACTACCAGGAGGAAGAGCCTTCCCCATGACCTGCGATTTTGCAGCAGGAGGCTGATGGAACCCTCACTCTGGATAGGCAAGCTGCACCTGCCCTGCAACTAGGACCAGGTACATGGGCAGAAAAAATTAAGGAGGCCTACCAGAAGGATTCAATGGCTGAGGAACTTGGAGAAATCAAGAATGATCCCAACATAACCAAAGAGGAAGGAGACATCATCCTATTCTGAGGATTGGTCTACATCCCAACCAAGTTAAGGGAAGACCTAGTCAGAGATATCCATGAAGCCCTGGCTCATGGGCACCAGGGAATAGAGAAGACCATTAAGAGGATTACCTGGAACTTCTACTTCCCAGGATTAAGGAGGATGGTGTGATGTATAGTATTGCAATGTGACCTTTGCATCAGGGGCAAGGCAGTGCAGCATGCATCATATGGACTCCTGCAGAATCTGGATGCCCCAGAAAGACTCTGGCAATCAATATCACTGAACTTCATTACAGATCTACCCGCGTCCAAAGAACCTTTGACAGGGATAGTATATGACTCTATCTTGGTCATTGTGGATAGACTCACCAAGTATGCCTACTTCTTGCCATACAAGTGTTATGATCAG
>NW_027192536.1:938962-941493 GCF_041956765.1 Thermoascus crustaceus | reverse complement strand
AGCAATCCTAGAGTTAGCATTGCTAGTAATGACTATTATCTATCTTTTCCCTTGTCTTCTGTCCTTCAAGATAAACCCAACAGCCCTCTGCCTAAGAAGTCCTAGGCCCGTCGTTACAACAAGAAATCATCCAATGTGGAGGAGCTAGCATATACCTTCCTACAGATCATTTTTGGGAATCACAGTATGCCAGAGGAATTTGTGTCTGATAGAGACAAGCTCTTTACCTCAGGATTCTGGCAAATCTTGATCTGCCAACTCAGCTCCAAGCATAAGCTCTCCATGACAGCTCACCCACAGACTGATGGATAGACAGAACAGATGAATCAGACCCTGGAACAGTACTTGTGCTGCTACATCAACTATCAACAAGATAATTGGGTAGAACTTCTACCTATGGCCCAGTTTGCCTATAATAGTGCCAAAAACAAGACTACCCAGGAATCACCATTCTATGCCAACTATGGGTTTGAACCAACAGCTTACCAGGAACTGAAACCAAGCAAGGTTCTGGCCCAGAAGGGAATCCTCCAGGCTGATCAACTAAAGGAGCTTCACCAGCAACTGAATCTAGATATTCAGTTTATTGCCTACCAAACTGCCAAGTACTACAATCAGCATTACAAAAAAGGACCAGAGCTAAAGGCAGGAGATAAAGTGTATCTTCTTTGAAAAAATGTGAAAATAAAATTGTTATGGCACAGCCTAGGGATTTCCGACAAGACAGTGAGGGGGAGGACCTGTCACGTGACAATGGATCAAGAGCGATGGCTATGATCCATCGGGGCCCTTGATCCATCCGACCTCTTGATCCAACATGACCCTTGATCCATCCATAGTCATGATCCACCGGATAGGTATTTCCGGGCAGAACTTAGGATGTATATAAGACACTCCTTAACCATGGGGATTAGGACCCTGTGGTCAACTCAAATAGCAATCCTAGAGTTAACATTGCTAGTAACAACTATTATCTATCTTTTCCCTTGTCTTCTGTCCTTCAAGATAAACCCAACGGCCCTCTGCCTAAGAAGTCCTAGGCCCATTGTTACACTTTGACCACCTTTCTTGCAGAAGGCAAGCAGGGAAAGAAACAAAAATGGAAAACATCACCCCCCAGGAAGTTGTTTGAGTTCTTAGAGAATTACAGAATCAAGTCAATCAATTGGAGAACCAGCTGCAAGAACAGACTGGTGAGAATACCACCCTTAGGGAGCAGGTTAACCAGCTGCAGGATGAGCTTCAAAACCAGATCAATGGGAACAACCAACTCCATGAACAGATTCACCTACTGGGACAGCAGGCTGGGGCAAGCACCAGCCATGTACTGAACCTTGCAGCTCAGGACACTACTGACCCTGATGTCAACTCCAAGACCAAGATTGTGAAACCCAACCTCTACTATGGCAACCAAAAAAAGTTGCAGACATTCATCTCCCAGTTGGAGCTCTATTTTTTCTTCAACCCCCACGAATTCCCAAACAAAGAAAGAAAAGTCATGTTTGCAGCAACCTACCTACAAAGCACCGCAGCTCAGTGGTTTGACCCCTACCTGAAGGACCGCCTAGAAAGGTCACCAGAACAACAACAAGCTGAAACCACTGAGACCTTCAACAGCTTCAATGCATTCCTGACCCGGATCAAACAGAATTTTGGGGATTTAGATGAGGTAAAAAAGGCCACCAGGACTATCATGTCCATTCAGCAGAAAACATCAGTCACCAACTATACCACAGAGTTCCAACAAGCAGCAACCTTCCTTGGGGACTGGTCAGAACAAGCACTCATGGAACACTACTATTGAGGACTGAAAGAGGAGGTCAAGAATGGGCTCCTTGCAGCAGAGGAACCAACTGACCTCAATAACCTGATACTCATGGCAACCTGAATTGACAACTGACTCTTCAAACAACGGACTGAGCAACAACAATTCAATCCTTTTCAACAAGCCCCTCGACACACAGGAAATGGAGGCGATGCCATAGAACTAGACAATGCAACTAGAAGAGAACAGAGCACCCAGGGAACAACAAACAGATAAGTCAGAGGGCCCAACCCCAACTGGACAGATAAACAGAAAAAGCACTATGAGCAGAAGCTGTGTATCCACTGCAGAAGGAATGATCATATGGGTTGGAAATGCCCGGACAGAAAACAAGACAACCAAAAACAGATATCGGTCACAGAAAGGAACAAGCATGCTGAATTACCATGGACAGCCTGCTATGATAACAACTGCTCCAATCATTATGCCTCCAAGAACGCAACAGGATGGTTTCCAAAAGACCCCAAGAAATCAAAAAACTAGAGGACCCTGCTAGTATGGGACCCTTGCAGGAGTCTTGGTCTAGGTCCCTGAATCCAGCTACAAGCACGCGAAATGGAACAACACTCAATGGAATGGACTTATTGAAACAATTGGTGATCACTGTCAAGATCAATGGGAAAAAAGCAAGGGCCATGATCGACAGTGGAGCCATAGGAAATTTTGTTAGCAACACATTTGTCACCAGGAATGGGATCCCCTTCAC
>NW_027192536.1:932092-935300 GCF_041956765.1 Thermoascus crustaceus | reverse complement strand
AGGAATCTCCATTCTATGCCAACTACGGATTCGAACCAACGGCCTACCAAGAACCCAAACCTGATAAGATCCTGGCCCAGAAAGGAATCCTCCGAGCTGACCAACTACAAGAGCTCCACCAACAATTGAATCTAGATATTCAGTTCATTGCATACCGGACCGCCAAGTATTACAACCAGCACCATAAGAAGGGACCAGACTTGAAGGCAGGAGATAAAGTGTATCTCCTCCAAAAAAATGTGAAAACAAAAAGGCCAAATAACAAATTGGATTTTAAGAAAATTGGCCCATTTGAAATTGAAGAAAAGAAAGGAGAGGTCAATTTCCACCTCAAACTGCCAGATACTATGCGGATACACCCAGTTTTTCATATATCATTATTGGAACCAGCGCCAGAGAACGCCCAATCGATCACCAAGACTGAAGAGATTCTACCAGAGAATCCAGATGATGATCAAGACTATGAGGTAGAAAAAGTGTTAGACAGTGGCATAATTAATGGGCAGTTCATGTACCTTTTGAAATGGAAGGGTTATGATAACTTTAAGAATTCTTGGCAACCCATAGAAAACTGCGGTGGGTGCAAGAAACTCCTTAAGGAATTCCACCTTCAAAACCCAGATCGCCCGAAGCCAGAGGATCTACACCTTCAGCAAACAAGGCGTCAAGAGAGGATTCCCAGAATGGCACACAAGAATAGTCCACAGGGGACCCAGTCCCAGCAGGAGAAGCAGGCTCACCCGGGCCCCCACTGGAGGAGGAGGGGCCTGCACTCAGACCCTCTTGATGTGTCTGTTTAGAAGGACGTTCAGCCTCAACAGGATCAACATCCTCAGATACAGCCTCTGAACGCTCTAATTCTTCAAGATCCTCCACGGACTGAGCCTTCTTTGTCAACATTAGAACACCTTGCCGTTCCAGCAGATCAGTCTGCTTCTCTACCCGCGCCAAACGAGCCATTGCAGCATTAAGCTCCCGACAAGCTGCTTCCCAGTCAGCACACACCTTATCCAGAGCCCTCTTTAATCGGTTAACTACAAAGGATCAGCAAAGACGGACCAAGCTAGATGAATAGAGGGGTCAGACAATCTGCATCCTCCACCCCAGCAGCATCACATTGTGTATGACCTCACCGACAACATTCTCCACAGCAAGAATAGTTGAGATACACCTTGCATTCAACCTCCTCTCCCTTCTCTCGCAAAAGAAGACACCAAGAACAAGGAACAGGCATAGTGATACCTAGAAGATCAACCTTGGCACCTAAGGATGAACGTTCTGTTCCTTGGTTACCTCGCTTGCGTTTGCCGGACATGATGTGAAGATACTTACAGAAAAGAAGAAGCAGAAGTCTCACAGAAGAAATAAAGCCAGGTTATAAGCTAAGGATCTTCAGGCTGAAGATCTTTGAGGGGGGGGGTAGTGTTATGGCACAGCCTAGGGATTTCCGACAAGACAGTGAGGGGGAGGACCTGTCATGTGACAATGGATCAAGAGCAATGGCTATGATCCATCGGGGCCCTTGATCCATCTGACCTCTTGATCCAACATGACCCTTGATCCATCCATAGTCATGATCCACCGGATAGGTATTTCTGGGCAGAACTTAGGATGTATATAAGACACTCCTTAACCATGGGGATTAGGACCCCGTGGTCAACTCAAATAGCAATCCTAGAGTTAACATTGCTAGTAACAACTATTATCTATCTTTTCCCTTGTCTTCTGTCCTTCAAGATAAACCCAACGGCCCTCTGCCTAAGAAGTCCTAGGCCCGTCGTTACACCCATTCCTGGTGACAAATGTGTTACTGACAAAATTTCCCATGGCTCCACTGTTGATTATGGCCCTTGCTTTCTTCCCATTGATCTTGACAGTGATCACCAATTGTTTCACTAAGTCCATTCCATTGAGTGTTGTTCTGTTTCGCGCGCTTGTAGTCTGGTTCAGGGACCTAGATCAAGACTCCTGCAAGGGTCCCACACTAGCAGGGTCCTTTAGTTTTTTGACTTCCTGGGGTCCTTTGGAAACCATCCTGTTGCATTCTTAGAGGCATAGTGATCAGAGCAGTCATTGTTGTAGCAGGCAGTCTATGGAAGTTCAGCATGTCTATTTTTCTCTGTGACTGATATCTGCTTCTGGTTGTCTTGCTTCCAATCCAGACATTTCCATCCCATATGGTTGTTCTTTCCACAATGGATGCATAGCTTCTGTTTATAGCATTTCTTCTGTTCAGCTATCCAATTTGGATTGGGCCCCCTAGAACACCTGTTTGTTCCCTGGGCGCCTTGCTCTCTCCTGATCACATTGTCTAGTTCCATGGCATCACCTCCATTTCCTGTGTGTTGAGGGGCTTGTTGAAAAGGATTGAATTGTTATTGCTCAGTCCGTCATTTGAAGAGTTGATTGTCAATTCAGGTTGCCATGAGTATCAGGTTATTGAGGTCAGTTGGTTCCTCTGCTGCAAGGAGCCCATTCTTGACCTCCTCTTTCAGTCCTCAATAGTAGTGTTCCATAAGCACTTATTCTGACCAGTCCCCAAGGAAGGTTGCTGCTTGTTGGAACTCCATGGTATAGTTGGTGACTGATGTTTTCTGCTGGATGGACATGATAGTCCTGGTGGCCTTTTTTACCTCATCCAAATCCCTAAAGTTCTGTTTGATGCAAGTCAGGAAAGCATTGAAGCTGTTGAAGGTCTTGGTGGTTTCAGCTTGTTGTTGTTCTGATGACCTTTCCAGGCAATCCTTCAGGTAGGGGTCAAACCACTGGGCTGCAGTGCTTTATAGGTAGGTTGCTGCAAACATAACCTTTCTTTCTTCATTTGGGAATTCATGGAGGTTGAAGAAAAAATAGAGCTCCAGCTGGGAGATGAATGTCTGCAACTTTTTTTGGTTGTCATAGTAGAGGTCGGGTTTCACAATCTTGGTCTTGGAGTTGACATCAGGGTTGGTAGGGTCCTGGGCTGCAAGGTTTGATGTATGGTTGGTGCTTGCCCCAGCCTGCTGTCCCAGTAGGTGAATCTGTTCATGGAGTTGGTTGTTCCCATTGATCTGGTTTTGCAGCTTGTTCTGCAGCTGGTTAACCTGCTCCCTAAGGGTAGTATTCTCACCAGTCTGTTCTTGCAGCTGGTTCTCCAATCAATTAACTTGATTCTGTAATTCTCTAAGAACTCAAACAACTTCCTGGAGGGTGATGTTTTCCATTTTTG